>NW_024735418.1:0-10015 GCF_018991925.1 Homarus americanus | reverse complement strand
AAGTATTCGTTAAGTCTCAATTTTAATATTTTATATTTTAAGCCTAAATGCCAAACTTTATCAAAAGACTTAGAAACATCCCTTAAAATTATATTGAACTGGTTCCCCTTGTTTTTTTCTATTGCAATTATTTCCGTTATTGTAGCTATTGCAGTTAAGGTATTTCTATTGGGCATCAATCCATGTTGACTATTGTTAGTTTCCCCATGTTGTGTTGAACAGGTTATAAGTCTTGAATTTAAATTTTTTTCCAGTACCCGGTAATTTCTAATAAAGATATTGGTCTGTAGTTTAATATTTCCTTATTGTCCTTACCCTCCTTGGGAATAAATATCATTTTAGCATATTTTAGTTTGTCTGGAAAGTAACCGGTTATTAAGCATGCGTTATAAATGTTTAATAGTGTATTTAAAATGTTTTCAGGTAGATTCAAGGATCATATTTCGTAATACCCAGGAGCCCAGGGCTTTTTTCCTTTAAATTTCCCCAGACAGTGCATCATTTCTCCCATGGTTATTATTTGATTATTATAGTCAATATAGTCTATATATTGCCCTTGGGGTGATTCTGTGTATTTGTTTCCCATTTCTTTCTATTCTTCTTCGTGTTCACTATCGCAAAATCTTCTATTTTCCTCATCTGATATTTTAAAAACTTTTACCCATTCCCTTTGAATATTGACTCTTGTTCATTTTCCGTGCAATTTTGTTCCATTTTGGTTCTTAATGTATGGTGTTTTTGCTTGTTGTGCCCCATCATCTTGTTTATGGAAGTCCAAAATGTTTTTGTGTCTTTAGTCATGTCAGCCGTCATTATAATATCATTCCATTTTTTATTGTTTGTTTCCTTACATGCGTCTCTTAATTTTATCTGTAGTGCTATCTGTGTCGTATATAGCCATCTGTTACTGCCGTGTCTTTCCATATACCTGTTTATTTCATTGTAATAGGTCTGGATTAATTTAACTTCTTCTGGTAGTCTGTTGTTGGGTAATGTTCTAAAGTGTGAAGTAGGAGTGTGTTTGGTTATAGATGTTTTTATTGCTGAGTGCAGTCTGTCCATTTCTGAGTCTATATCTTCTGTTGTTTTCCTTTGTAGGTTAATCGAGTGGTGATTACTTAAGTCAAGCCTTTTAAGTTTGTCCCAGTCTGTTTTTTACTCTATTTCAGTCTTTTATTGGTATCTGTAAGGGGCTTGTTGACAGTGTTAGTATAATTACAGATGGTCGCCTGTAAGAGGTCCCTGTATTATGCGTAATTGAAAAAGCTTTGTTGTTGGTAAAATTTGTCTGTGTCGATTGTAGTATTGTGATTCAGGTTGGTGTTAGAATCCAGATGATTGATTTCTCCCTAAATTTATTAATTGATTATGGCGTTTCCCACGACGTTATTATTTGGTATTGTCAAAATCCTATGTCTGGCGTTAAAGTCTCCTAAGATGTACATCGGATGACTATTGTTAGCCAATTTTAATAGGTCTTCTATAGGTAAGTAGGGTCGTCTCGGTGGCAGATAAGTAGTAGCAATAATTACGTCTCCTTGAGTTGTATTTATTTTATTGCTAGAAATTCATCCTGGAAGTCATCAATTAGTTTAAATTTTAAGTTTCTTTTAACCGCTATAGCTACTCCGTCATTTTTCTCGCCCGATTTATTTCTTTGGTTTACATAATAGGTAAAGAGTTTTATGTTGTTGTTTTCTGTCTCACCGTGACTGTTTATTAGTATAATGTCAGGGTCAATTTCTTGATATATATTACTTAGGTTAATTCTCTCGGTCTTCCAGTTTCTTACGTTATGTTGTATTATTCTTAAAGTTCTTACTGTTTGTCTATTGTCCATTATTTCTTATACTTGGATTGTGACTGTTGAAGTGGAGACCTATCATCCTGTTTCCCGCTTCTGACTCTTCTAAACTCTGACGGGTCTACTATTTTAAAGTCTTTGGTCGTAATCTTTAGTTTGTCCGTAGTAATTAGTGACCAGACATAATCTTCACTTTGGGATTTTTCTTGATATGTCCACTTGTATATCCCTCCTTCACAGTTTTTTACTATTGTCCCTCCTGTTGGTCTCGATGTTGGGATTCCATGTTTTGTTGTAGTGATAACTTATAATCCAATTTCTTCAGCAGATTCAGGTTGTATATTGTGATCAGTTTCCATCTTATCTTCTCTCCTCCTACTCCTTTGTCTTATAGTCTGTCCTTTTGTTATTTCTATCTTCTCTTTGTCACTTCTAGTCATTTGTCTGGGATCTCTATCAGTCGTTTGTGTTCCTTGTGTATCAGCTGTTGCTCCTTGCTCAAACTTTTGTTTGTCTAGCTGTAGTCTTTCTCTCAGTTCGCTTGCATATGTTGCCTGAAATAGTTTTTCGGATTGTGGATTCTCTGGAAATATCATCTCTGGTAGGCTATTCAATTTAAACATTTTCCTTAATTCCTCATTGTATGATCCGGGTGCAATGATATTGTGCAAATGTGCATGGATCATACTAATCATTACCTTGTCATGTATTGGCTCACTTAGGTTTAATATGGTGGATTCTGGTCTATGAGCCTCTTGGACCGCTCTCTTGGCTATTTCGACGTATGTCGTATCCTTCTTGTCTTGTTCCTTTTTCCTTGTTTCTTGTTCCTTGTACTTTATCATGTGTTTTTTTTATTGGGCATGCCATTGCTAACGTCCTGTGTCCTATGTATGCATTCCCGTTTCTCTTACAGTTGAGACAGCCAACATGTGTGTTCTTACATTCAGTGTAGGTATGGTCGTCGCCTGCACAATCTGAGCAGTACTTTTTTTCTTTTTCTGGACAGTCTCTCGTTGTGTGTTCTTCATATTTGTAGCAGGAGAAGCAAGTTTGCAGACTGATGAATGTCTCCTTCTTTATTTGATGTGGTGTGACTGACATGTTGAATATTAGAAAGCCCTGTTGTAAAACTTTTTCAGCCATTGACACTTCTTCAAAAGTAATCTTAAAAACATGAGTATAGTCCTTTATCTTAATGACTTCTTCAATCTTCATCCACCTATTTTGGCGTTCCAGTTCATCTTTCAGGTCTTCCGATGTCTTCCTCCCGATCTCTTGGTCGACTTGACGAACAAAAACTGATCTTTTTGCTTTTTGTTCTGGTGGCATGACAACAATAAGGCCTTCATTGTAAAATATATCTCTTGCTTCTTTTGAAAGGATTTTATCTGAATCAAAGTCATCTTTACAGAATACTTTAAAACCTTCATTGGTGCTGAATATTCTTGTTAGTGGGACTTGCAGTTTGTTGTAAGTGATTTCTGCCACTTTTCCCCTTCCAATAGAGTGTCCCTTATCTCTATGTTTTATTCTAATGCTAGTTATCATCTTCTTGATTACATCTAATCCTACCTATAACACAGGGCTCCTGCCTGGGAGCAGTGACCCCGCCCCCCCCTCTTGGACGGGCGTCGGGCTCGTAGGGTTCTGCACCCAGGTTACCTGTGACTATAGTAATATCTAAAAAAGTTGCCACCTACCGGTGACCCCCGGACAAGGGGTGCCCTGCACTATCACAGGTTCCCTTGCCGGATCGACCGTATCGCTAAGTCCCGCCTCCCGTTCAAAGAACGGAGTGCATGAGGGGGATGAAAAAAAGGAAAGAAGAGGACTTAGAGAGTAGAAACAGCCTACCTACCACGCCACGTTCGGTTAGCCAATCAGAGCACCGCAGTAAACGTGCATGTATCACGCCACCGTGGGGCACCACTGATTGGCCAATCCAGGACGTAGACGCACGGGTAGTAGTCAAAATTTGGGGAGCCCAAATATTTGTTTTTTCCAAAAGTTGGAATTTTCCGTACAATCTGTGATGGTAATTACACCGTCACTATGTTGAGTAAGTACAATCACTAGGATTGAGTGTCTTATCACAACAAAGTTGCAGACTGCTCAAACATGCAGCAAAAGAGGTAGGTCTTCGCAGCTCCGGGTCCAATGGACTTCAACAGCGAAAGTGGGGCTTATATACACAGCCACCAGAAGTAAGACCGGATGTAAGCGTCGCAGGTGGCGGTCTCTCGTGAGAAACTCGCTGGTTGGCTGAACCCAACTTTCGAGAGAGGCAGCTGAAGGCATATGATATGGATTTCCAGGACACATTGGAGCAACAGAAGCTTCTAACATTTATTTCAGAATCTGGGTGTGATGTTAGTATACTGCCAGACTGGGGGTCACTAATTCTAAGGGGGAATACTTAACTCTAATCTTAACTTCTAAGGGTCGCTGCCACCAGACCCCCTCTGGACAGCATGTAGCTCGTTAGGTAGCGTGCAGAGTGGACTAGGCATTGGGTTAGGTTTTCCATTGACCAGATCGATAAGGGAAAGAAGGGTGAAACCATAACATGTCTTAATTAATTTATTCCTTATAAAGCATACTGGTAAAAAACATACACATGAATTGGTCTTCCTCAGAAGAACAACGAAAATGTTGGTTACCCAGATGGGCACCAGACTCTTACATTAATGGCATGTCATCCACATACTTATTGCATAACAATCTGTGACCACCTTACCTCGGTCATTCCTTCTTACACTACCCGTTAACACATCAGACTGCTCCACCTGTATGGAATATAGCACCGTCGGTTATCATACATAGTAGCACCATCTCAACACACATGTTACACTCCACCCCTGCAGGTATGGGACTCCTTGTAACTTTCAGGTATACACAACAGGCACCTCGTTCGCACACCGCCCTCGGTGGGTAGAGACGAGGGCTTCACCCAGAGACATACCAGTACTATTTCTACGCCTGGTATTACAGGTCGCTCCAAGTGACGACCGCAGAGTTTCTCACGGTCTCCTTATTTGTGACTACTCATTTGGAGTGGTGTGCTGGAAATCCACAGGTTCACAGTGGATTGGCATAGCTGGGGGTAGTCACCACCTGTTGGGACGCTTATAGGGATAATGGCTGCCGGGCAGCAAGGCACTCCGACCGCATGGAACCTGAGGTGACGGTAGAACGGAGGGTACTGAGAAATAATGCCTGACGGGCGGTTATCACACCCCCTAACACGTTACTATTACACTTATATATCAGGCAAAGCTTTAAACTGTAATAACTTCTATATAAGCCTTAATTATAAGGCGGGATATAGCCTGATAGGACACTGACCTGAGGTGACGGTAGAACAGAGGGTACTGAGGGCAGTGCCCTGCCGCTCGTCACCGCATAGGCCTACAGTTTCCAATCTTTAATTTTTACTTTTATTTCTTACGGTTCTCACCTGTGTTCAGGTATATTGTCACTCATACCGTATAAACACATATTTTAATCCTAAATTACACACTAAGGTAATGTCTTGGTTTGCTAGTTCGTGGGTAAATTCATTGGGTTATAATATCAACACGGCACACCCGAGGCGGCCTAGGCGCCAACCCAAACAAAGCCTAGCGTCGTATTTTCATGGCGTGGGTATACAAGATATTCTTTTTGAAGCATAGTTTCTAGATCACTTCCAACATTTCACATAGTTCTGATACCTTTATCCTTTTTCCAGATCATTGTTCTCATGTATTTTCATATGATATCTGTGGAAGTTATGTTCGCTACACGCTCACAGACGTAAATAGTATGACCTTCAAACCATGATCCACACTTAGTCCTCCAGTGCACTAGCCCGGCTCAACTGGACTTTCCCAATCATCTTATGGATACCTTGAATTCTCCTTAATGCTATGAATACATACAATTAACATTATATAACTGTACCTGGGTACAATACAACACATGGTCTAGTAACATTGAGTAGGTGAGTTATCCTTTATCAATGTTTCCCGTTTTCTGAGGTTCTACAAGCGCGGTGGATTTGAATGTTATATAGCGGAATATGAATTAAATGGGGTTTTTAAGAATGACAATGATGTGCGCAGTACAATAGCGTCCTGAAATGTAATTGGTGGGAGATCGTCTAATTTACAAAGTGTAATTGGTAAATATTGAGTTTTATTACTATTACTATTTCGGGTTAAGATATTATGTGTTGAGTACTCTGTTTGCAAGCTGTTGCCAATCTTGTATTGTAGAAGATAGATAATTGCCTGGCGGACGCTCGCCCCACAAGGGGTTACAGCTCAAGATTGAAGAAGCCGCAAATCCAGAAAACTGAGGGCAAACTTTTTCGAAGTGAGGGTTGTGAACTCTTGGAACAATCTACCAGAAAGTGTTGTGACAGCACCGAGTGTGAGCTCTTTCAAGACAAGACTTGACCAACACTAGAGCAGGTTCAGGTACATTCAGGAGCCGGTGCATGCCCAGTACTTGCCAACAGTGCGTAACAGAGACGTGACTGATCGCCCAAGCCGCTAACGAGCCAATCATTTGGTGAAGAGGATAAAAGAAAAGGAAAAGTAACAGAGACGTGACCGATCGCCCAAGCGACTAACGAGCCGATCAGTGGTGATGAGGATAAAAGTATGTAAAAAGAGTCAAATGTAAACATAAAATGTATTTATCGCTCGAGTTTAACAGAAAGTCTCAGTTATCTGCCCCCTACAGCAACGCTGTTCTGAGTATTTGTCGTTAGTTTTGTTCTTGTTTTTGAGAGCTCGGTCACTATTTAGTTTGAGAAGAGAAACCTTACAAGATTGAAATGAGTTTGTAGCTTCATTTTCATACACCGCTGTGTAGAGTAACTTTGTCTGTTGATTTACTTTGTGTAAGTGACGCCTTGGCAGCTCACGGTTGTGAGACGTTGGGTGAGAGAAGTCAGAGGGCCCCTGACCTGACCTCACTCTAAGCCACGAATTTCATCCATACACAGGTAACGTTTAGTAGTCCATGTCCCATCTCGTTATATTAAGTTTTTTGACTAAGCTATTTGTTGTGTGAATATGCAGTGATCAATAAGCATACTTTTGATGAATTTTAGTAGTGTTCAAGCGCCTTCAGCCTATTAATGTTACGACATTCGTGTAACTCACTCTAAGCCACGAATTCCATCCATACACTTGAGAGAGAGAGGCCAAGCTGGTCGTGTCGACCCGGGACGAGGTCACACTAGTATTTGGAGATGGATGAACGTCAATAAGGTCGGATATAGTCGCCAACGCAGTTATGGGGTAAGCTGAGATCTCACGTACAGCCAGGCTCAGCCAGCCACTGAGAGGGGATAGCCTGAACGTGTTCGCCATCCACTTGTTGCTCATCCGTCGAACTAATCATGGCCCAATCATGCAATGTTGTTGTGTGAGTTCACTGCTAAGTACCGTGCTTTGGGTGGGTTATTTGTCCGAGAATCCATGTGCATAATCTCCTCAGTGCTATGTATGTTTAGAGCTAGCAAGAGTATGAGGTAAGCCATTGGTTCTTTGCGAATTGTAACTACGATAGCTCTACATAAATTTAGTTGTGGGGCTGCTGCAGTCCTACTACTGTTCCCAAGCTACATTTTCAGGTAACCTGTTTAGTTGGTGCTCCAGTGTACTATAGGTGTGATCACAGTGTTAGGTGGTGTAGTATCTTACATGATTTAATGGGAGAATGAGAAGCCACGTGCTGTCTCTAACTCCGGAAGTTTATTGTTGTTGTTGTACAACGTGTCTGACACATTCGTGTTTACACCGGCCTCAACACATTCTAACATTAGATGGGAAGATAACATAATATATAATGTATATAAAATCAATAAAGGCAGCATATAAACATACACATATATAACACTATTTCTCTCTTTCAAAAGAGAGTATGGCTGCTACAAATCCTAAATAAACAATGCTTACAGAATTACATATGGCAGGGAAGAAGAGAATAGAACACAAGAAATATAACTTTATAACTATACAGTTTTGAAAGGCCTGTTCACAATTCAGATAATTAGAGGTCTATTTCATTACAGGTCTCCTAACTCTGTTTGATCTTCTAGGACTATTCCCTCCATCAAGTTTTACAGGGGTTTCACTTGCACTCTGTGCATTATCAGTGACAGACATATCATCACTACAATCAGTTGACACAGTGAGTGGATGCTGGGAAACATCATCTTTGACCTCATCACCATGATGATCATCTGCAATTGTGTCAAGTTTATCATCATGTTCTGGTGCTACATTCATCTCGTCATGTGCCTGAATTATGTGATCCACATGAACATATCTCAAAGAGTTACCACATTTCACTAAATATGTCCTAGTTCCACATACCTTGTCAATGACACCAGTTATCCACTTTGCATGTACAGTACCATAACCTTTAGCCATGATCCTAACTCTCACCCTATCATTTACCTTGAACACTCTTTCACTGGAATTCTTATCGTGATACATCTTTTGTTGAGCTTGTTTCCTCTCTACAACTTCAAACAGACTTGGCTTAACTAAACTTAATCTTGTTCTCAACTGTCTCTTCATCATTAACTCTGCAGGAGTACATCCTGTCACACTATGTGGTGTGGTTCTGTATCTGAGTAAGAAATTTGCTAGTTTGTGTTTCATTGATTTTCCTACAGTTCCTTGAATTACCTGCTTAGAAAGTGCTTCATTTACAATTCTAACTGATCTCTCAGCTGCACCATTAGAGGCAGGATGTCAGGGTGGGGTCAGTACATGCTTTATACCGTTGAGTCTCATGAAATTTTTAAACTCTAATGATTGGAATGTAGGACCATTGTCAGATACTACTCTTCTGGTATTCCATGTTCAGCAAATATTAATCTTAATTCATCAATGGTGCTACCAGCATTAGTACTGTACATGTGCTTAACATTAATCGACTTTGAATGACTGTCAATTAATACAAGAAATTTGGCTGTTACCTTATCACAGAAGTCAATGTGTACTCTTTGGAAGGGACGGGTACGTCGGGAAGGCCATTTCCAGGTTTTCAAAGGTGTGCTGGGTGGCATACTCCTAACAACAGAGCACTCACGTACCATCATTTCTGTTTCACCATCCAGTTTAGGCCACCATACAAAACTTCTGACCAATGCTTTCATAGCATATATACCTGGATGTTCAAAATGCAGTTCATTCAAAATTTGCCCTCTAAAACACTGAGGAATTAACACTCTCATACCCCACAACCCACATCCCTGTTCTATTGATAACTGACATCTCCTTAAATGATACGGTTGAAAGTTTAAGGATGAACAAATCTCTGGCCATCCATTTAGTGTATATTCCAGGACTCTTCCTAACACAACATCTTTCCTAGTTTCATGAGCAATCATTCTGGAGGTGACTGGAAATTCTTCTGCTAACATGGTTACCGCATAAACCTTAGGCTCTACTCCATCATTTGATCTACTACATGGCAACCTGGACAAAGCATCTGCATTGGAATAATCCTCTGAACGTCTGTACTGTATCTCATAGTCATATGCAGACAATATCACAGCCCATCTCTACATTCTTGCTGCAGTAAGTGTAGAAACGGGTGATATAGGACCCAAAATTGCCAAGAGAGGCTTGTGATCAGTTACTAAGACAAAATTCCAACCATATAAATACTGGTGAAATTTCTTTACTCCAAATATGATAGACAAAGCCTCTTTCTCTATTTGTGCATAATTTTTCTCGCTTTGGGTAAGAGTTCTCGAGGCATATGCTATGGGTCTTTCTTCACCGTTATCCATTATGTGACTTATGACAGCACCTAATCCATAGCCTGATGCACCACATGCAAGCTTTAGTGTTCTACTGGTATCATAGTGGACCAAAACATCAGTACTAGACAGAGCAGCTTTACAATCTTCAAATGACTTCTGAGTTGCACTGTTCCATTTCCATGGAATCCATTTCTTTAACAGTTCATGCAGAGGGGCTAAAACTGATGAAAGTCCACTCAAGAACCTTGAATAATACTGTATCATACCCAGGAAAGCTTTCAATTCACTGACTTTTTTGGAGCAGGTAAATTTACTATGGCTCTTACTTTATCTTCTACGAGTCTCAGCCCTTCTGCATTCACTTTGTAGCCAAGATAAGTTACTTCTTTAGCTAGGAATGAACATTTGCTTTTGTTGAGCCTGACAATGTTATA
>NW_024735417.1:0-11587 GCF_018991925.1 Homarus americanus | reverse complement strand
AGTATAACAAGTCTCCTGATCGAGTATAAAAAAGTCCCCTAATCACATATAACAAGGTCCCCTGGTCGAGTATAAGAAAGTCACCTGATCGAGTATAACAAAGGCCCCTCATTGAGTATAACAAAGTCCATTGGTCAAGTATAAGAAAGTCCCCTGGTCGAGTATAACAAAGTCACCAGATCGAGTATAACAAAGTCCCCTGATCGAGTATAACAAAGTCCCCTGGCCGAGTATAACAAAGTCCCCTGATCGAGGATAACAAAGTCCCCAGATCGAGTATAACAAAGTCCCCTGATCGAGTATAACAAAGTCCTCTGGTTGAGTATAACAAAGTCCCCTGATCAAATATAACATATCCCCTGATCGAGTATAACAAAATTCCCCTGATCGAGTATGACAAAGTCCCCTGTTTAATTTTGAAAAAGTCCCCTGGTTGAGTATAACAAAGTTCCCTGATCGAGTATAAAAAAGTCCCCTGGTCGAGTATAACAAAGCCCCCTCATCGAGTAAAACAAAGGCCCCTAATCGAGTATAACAAAGTCCAGTGATCGAGTATAACATATCCCCTCATCGAGTATAACAAAGTCCTCTGGTCGAGTATAAAAAAGTCCCCTGATCGACTATAACAAAGGTCCCTCATTGAGTATAACAAAGTCCATTGATCAAGTATAACAAAGGCCTCTCATCTAGTATAACAAAGTCCATTGGTCAGGTATAGAAAAGTCCCCTGGTTGAGTATAGCAAGTCCCATGATCGAATATAACAAAGTCCCCTGGTCGAGTATAGCAAAGTCCCCTGCCGAGTATAACAAAACCTCCTCATCGGGTATAAGAAAGTCCCTTGATCGGGTATAAGAAAGTCCCCTGATCGAGTATAACAAAGGCCCCTGATCGAGTCCAAAAAAGGCCCCTAATCGAGTATAACAAAGTCCACTGATCTAGTATAACAAAGGCCCCTGATCAAGTATAAGAAAAGCCCTCATCGAGTATAACAAAGTCACCTGATCGAGTATAACTAAGCCGCCTAATCGAGTATAACAAAGTCCCCTGGTCGAGTATAACAAAGTCCCCTGTTCGAGCCTAACAAAGTCCCCTTATCGAGTATAACAAATTCCCCTTATCGAGGATTACAAAGACCCCTTATCGAGTATAACAAAGTCCGGTGATCGAGTATAACAAAGGCTCCTGGTCGAGTATAACAATGTCCCCTGATCGAGTATAACAAAAGTCCCTTGATCGAGTATAACAAAGTCCCCTGATCGAGCATAAAAAAGTCTCCTGGCCCAGTATAACAAAGTCCCCATATCGAGCATAACAAAGTCCCCTGATCGATTATAACAAAGTCCCCTGGTCGAGTATAGCAAAGGGGCCTGATCGAGTAAGACAAAGTCCCCTGATCGAGAATAACAAAGTCCCCTGATCGAGTATAACAAAAGCCCCCTGACAGAGCAACAAAGTCCCCTGATCGAGAACAAAGTCCCCTGATCGAGTATAACAACGTCCTCGGTCCAGTATAACAAAGTCCCCTGTCGAGTATAACATATCCCCTGACCGAGTATAACAAAGTCCCTGACTGAGTATAACAAAGTCCCCTAGTCGAGAATAACAAAGTCCCCTGATCGAGTATAACAATGTCCCCTGGTCCAGTATAACAAAGTCCCCTGATACTAGTATAACAAAGTCCCCTCATCGAGTATAAAAAAGTCCCCTGGCCCAGTATAACAAAGTTCCCATATCGAGCATAACAAAGTCCCCTGATCGATTATAACAAAGTCCCCTGGTCGAGTATAGCAAAGGGCCCTGATCGAATAAGACAAAGTCCCCTGATCGAGTATAACAAATTCCTCTTATCGAGTATAACAAAGTCCCCTTATCGAGTATAGCAAAGTCCCCTGATCGAGTATAACAAAGCCTCCTGATCGAGTATAACGAAGTCCCCTGATCGAGCATAACAAATCCCCCTGCTCGAGTATAAGAAAGTCCCCTGATCGAGTATAACAAAATCCCCTGATCGAGTATAACAAAGGCCCCTGATCGAGTCCAAAAAATGCCCCTAATCGAGTATAACAAAGTCCCCTGATCTAGTATAAGAAAGGCCCCTGATCGAGTATATCAAAGGCCCCTCATCGAGTATAACAAAGTCCCTGGTCGAGTATAACAAAGTCCCCTGATCGAGTATAACAAAGTCCCCTGATAGAGTATAACAAAGCCCCCTGGACGAGTAGAACAAAGTCCCCTTATCGAGTATAACAAAGTCCGGTGATCGAGTATAAAAAAGGCCCCTGGTCGAGTATAACAAAGTCCCTAGATCGAGTATAACAAAAGTCCCCTGATCGAGTATAACAAAGTCCCCTGATCGAGTAAAAAAAGTCCCCTGGTCCAGTATAACAAAGTCCGCTGATCGATTATAAAAAAGTCCCCTGGCCCAGAATAACAAAGTCCCCATATCGAGCATAGAAAGTCCCCTGATCGATTATAACAAAGTCCCATAGTCGAGTATAACAAAGCCCCATGGACGAGTATAACAAAGTCCCCTGATCGAGTATAACAAAGTCCCCTGGTCGAGTATAATAAAGGGCCCTGATCGAGTAAGACAAAGTCCATTGGTCATATAAAAGTCCCTGTCGGTAACAACAGTCCCTTAATCGAGCATAACAAAGTCCCTGATCGAGTATACCAAAGCCTCGATCGAGTATAACAAACCCCTGATCGAGTATAACAAATCCCCTGCTCGAGTATAAGAAAGTCCCTGATCGAGTATAACAAAATCCCTGATCGCCCCCGATCGAATCCAAAAATACCCTAATTTGAGTATAACAAAGTCCCTGATCGAGAGCAATGTTCTTTATCGAGTATATATAACAAAGTCCCCTTTATCAAGTATAACAAAGTTCCCTAATCTAGTATAACAAAGTGCCCTCATCGAGTATAACAAAGTCCCCTGATCGAGTATAACAAAGCTTCCTCATCGAGTATAACAAAGTCCCCTGATCGAGGATAACAAAGTCCTTGATCGAGTATAACAAAGTCCCCTCATCGAGTCCAAAAATGCCCCTAATCGAGAGTATAACAAAGTCCCTAATCTAGTATAACAAAGGCCCCTGATCAGTATAACAGCGTCTCTAATGAGTATATAACAAAGTCCCTGGTAGAGTATAACAAAGTCCCCTGATCGAGTATAACATAGTCCCCTGATAGAGTATAACAAAGCCCCCTGGACGAGTATAACAAAGTCCCCTTATCGAGTATAACAAAGCCCAGTGATCGAGTATAAAAAAGGCCCCTGGTCGAGTATAACAAAGTCCCTAGATCGAGTATAACAAAAGTCCCCTGATCGAGTATAACAAAGTCCCCTGATCGAGTATAAAAAAGTCCCGTGGTCCAGTATAACAAAGTCCTCTGATCGATTATAAAAAAGTCCCCTGGCCCAGTATAACAAAGTCCCCACGTCGAGCATAGAAAGTCCCCTGATCGATTATAACAAAGTCCCATAGTCGAGTATAACAAAGCCCCAAGGACGAGTATAACAAAGTCCCCTGATCGAGTAAGACAAATTCCTCTGATCGATTATAACAAAGTCCCCTGATCCTAGTATAACAAAGCCGACTAGACGAGTATAACAAAGTCCCCTGAACTGAGTATAACAAAGACTCCTGATCGAGTATAACATATCCCGTGATCGAGTATAACAAAGTCCCTGGTTGAGTATAACAAAGTCCCCTGGTCGAGTATAACAGTTTTCTAATCGAGTATAACAAAGGCCCTGGTCAAGTATAGCAAAGGCCCCTCATCGAGTATAACAAAGTCCATTGGTCAAGTATAAAAAGTCCCCTGGTCTAGTATATCAAAGTCCCCTGATCGTGTATAACAAAGTCCCCTGGTCGATTATAGCAAAGTCCCCTGATCGAGTATAACAAAGGCCCCTCATCGAGTATAACAAAGTCCCCTGATTGAGTATAACAAAGGCCCGTGATCGAGTCGAAAAAAGGTCGTTAATCGAGTATAACAAAGTCCCCTGATCTAGTATAACAAAAGGCCCTGATCCAGAGTATATAAAGGCCCCTCATCCCAGGTATAACAAAAGTCCCTGATTGGGTATAACAATGCCTAATCAGGTATAGCAAAGTCCCTGGTCGAGGTATAACAAGTCCCTGTTCGGAAGTCTAACAAGTTTCAAGTATATGAAAATTCAATTATCGAGGTATAACAAAGTCCCTTATCGAGTATAACAAAAGTCGGTGATCATATAACCAAAGGCCCTGGTCGGCGAGTATAACAAAGGCCCTGATCGAGTATAACAAAAGTCTGATCAGCGGAGTATAATAAAAGTCCCTGATCGGATATAAAAAGTCCCTTGATCCCGAGTATAAAAAAGTCCCCTGGTCGAGTATAAAAAATCCCATGGTCCAGTATAACAAAGTCCCCATATCGAGCATAACAAAGTCCCTGATCAATTATAACAATGACCCCTGGTTGAGTATAGCAAAGGGCCCTGATCAAGAAAAACAAAGTCCCATGGTCGAGAATAACAAAGTCCCCTGATACTAGTATAACAAAGTCCATTGGTCAAGTATAAAAAAGTCCCCTGGTCGAGTATAACAAAGTCCCCTGGTGGTACGCAAAGTCCCTGATCAGGTATAACAAAGGCCTCATCCAGAGTATAACAAGTCCATTGATTAAGTATAAAAAGATCCCTGATTAAAGGTATAACAGAATCCCTTATCCAAAGGCATAACAAAAGTAAAGCTGATAAAAGGTATATAAAGCCCTAACCATTATAAGAAATGTCCCTGATAAAAGGTATATGAGTCCCCTGATTGAAAAATTATAGGCCCGTGATAGGAGTCAAAAAGGCCCCTAGTCAGTATAACAAAGTCCCCTAAGTCTTGTAGGCCTCATCAGGTATAACAGGCCCTCATCAAGGGTATAACAAAGTCCCTGATTGAGTATAACAAGCCCGCTAATCAGGTATAACTAAAAGGTTCCTGGTCGAGTATAAGCAAAGTCCCTGTTCGAGTCTAACAAGAGTCCTTATCCCGGAAATTATAACAAATTCCCTGATCGGTATAAAGTCCCATGGTCCAGTATAACAAAGTCCGCTGATCGTCTATAAAAATGTCACCTGGCCCAGTATAACAAAGTCCCCTAATCGAGTATAACATATCCCCTGATCGAGTATAACAAAGTCCCTGGTAGAATATAACAAAGTCCCCTGGTCGAGTATAACAGTTTTCTAATCGAGTATAACAAAGGCCCCTGGTCAAGTATAACAAAGGCCCCTCATCGTGTATAACAAAGTCCATTGGTCAAGTATAAAAAAGTCCCTTGGTCGAGTATAACAATGTCCCCTGATCGTGTATAACAATGTCCCTTGGTCGAGTATAGCAAAGTCCCCTGATCGAGTAAAACAAATCTTCCTGATCGAGTATAACAAAGTCCCCTGATCGAGTATAACAAAGCCCCATGCTCGAGTATAAGAAAGTCCCCTGATCGAGTATAAGAAAGTCCCCAGGTCGAGTATAACAAAGTCCTCTGATTGAGTATAAGAAAGGTCCCTCATCAAGTATAACAAATTCCATTGGTCAAGTATAAAAAAGTCCCATGGTCGAGTATAACAAATTCCCCTGATAGAGTATAACAAAGTCCCCTGATTAATTATAAAAAAGTTACGTGGTCGAGTATAACAATGTTCCCTGATCGAGTATAACAAAGTCCCATGGTCGAGTATAACAAAGCCCCCTCATCGAGTATAACAAAGGCCCCTAATCGAGTATAACAAAGTCCCCTGATTGAGTATAACAAAGTCCCCTGATCGAGTATAATATATCCCCTGATCGAGTATAGCAAAGTCCTCTGGTCGAGTATAAAAAAGTCCCTGATCGAGTATAACAAAGTCGCCTTCTCGAGTATAACAAAGTCCCTAGATCGAGTATAACAAAGGCCCCTCATTGAGTATAACAAAGTCCATTGATCAAGTATAAAAATGTCCCCTGGTCGAGTATAACAAAGTCCCCTGATCGAGTATAACAAAGTCCCCTGATCGAGTATAGCAAAGTCCCCTGATCGAGTATAAAAAAGGCTCCTCATCGAGTATAACAAAGTCCCGTGATCGAGTAAATATATATCCCCTGATCTAGTATAACAAAGTCTCCTGGCCCAGTATAACTAAGTCCCCAGATCGAGCATAACAAAGTCCCCTGATCAATTATAACAAAGTCCCCTGACCGAGTATAACAAAGGCCTCTGGTCGAGTATAACAAAGTCCCCTGGTCGAGAATAACAAAGTCCCTTGATCCTAGTATAACAAAGCCCCCTGGACGAGTATAACAAAGCCTCCTGATCCTAGTATAACAAAGCCCCCTAGACGAGTATAAGAAAGTCCCCAGATCGGGCATGACAAAGTCCCCTGATGCTAGTATAACAAAGCCCCCTGGACGAGTATAACAAAGCCTCCTGATCCTAGTATAACAAAGCCCACTGGACGAGTATAACAAAGACCCCTGGACCGAGTATAACAAAGGCCCTTGTTGGAGCATAACATATCCCCTGATCGAGTATAACAAAGTCCCTGGTGGAGTATAACAAAGTCCCCTGGTCGAGTATAAAATGGTTTCTAATCGAGTATAACAAAGGCCCCTGGTCGACTATAACAAAGTCCTCTGATCGAGTATAACAAAGTCCCCTGATCGAGTATAACAAATCCCCTGATCGAGTATAACAAAGTCCCTGGTGGAGTATAACAAAGTCCCCTGGTCGAGTATAAAAAGTTTTCTAATCGAGTATAACAAAGGCCCCTGGTCGACTATAACAAAGTCCTCTGATCGAGTATAACAAAGTCCCCTGATCGAGTATAACAAAGTCCCCTAATCAAGTTAAACAAAGTCCCCTGATCGAGTATAATATATCCACTGATCGAGTATAACAAAGTCCTCTGGTCGAGAATAACGAAGTCCCCTGATCAAGTATAACAAAGTCCCATGGTCCAGTATAACAAAGTCCCCAGATCGAGTATAACAAAGTCTTCTGGTCGAGTATAAAAAAGTCCCCTGATGGAGTATAACAAAGTCCCCTGCTCGAGTATAACAAAGTCCCCAGACCGAGTATAACAAAGGACCCTCATCGAGTATAACGAAGTCCATTGGTCAGGTATAACAAAGTCCCCTGATCTAGTATAACAAAGGCCCCAGATCGAGTATAACAAAGGCCCCTCATCGAGTATAACAAAGTCCCCTCATCGAGTATAACAAAACCGCCTAATCGAGTATAACAAAGTCCCCTGGTCGAGTATAACAAAGTCCCCTGTTCGAGTCTAACAAAGTCCCCTTATCGCGTATAACAAATTCCCCTTATCGAGTATAACAAAGTCCCTCATCGAGTATAACAAAGTCCGCGGATCGAGTATAACAAAGGCCCCTGTCAAGTATAGCAACAAAGTCCCTAATCGAGAAAACAAATGTCCTTGATTTAAATATAACAAAGCCCCTGATCGAGTATAACAAAGTCTCCTGGTCCAGTATAACAAAGTCCACTGGTCGAGTATCACAAATCCCCCTCATCGAGTATAACAAAGGCCCCTCATCGAGTATAACAAAGTACCCGGATTGAGTATAATAAAGTCCCCTGATCGAGTATAGCAAAGTCCTCTGGTTGAGTATAACAAGTCCCCTGATCGAGTATAAAAAAGTCCCCACATCACATATAACAAAGTCCCCTGGTCGTGTATAGCAAAGTCCCCTGGTCGAGTATCGCAAAGTCCCCTGATCGAGTATAACAAATCCTCCTCATCGAATATAACAAAGTCCCATCATCGAGTATAACAAAGCCCCCTACTCGAGTATAAGAAAGTCCCTTGATCGGGTATAAGAAAGTCACCTGATCGAGTATAACAAAGGCCCCTGATCGAGTCCAAAAAAGGCCCCTAATCGAGTATAACAAAGTCCACTGATCTAGTATAACAAAGGCCCCTGATCAAGTATAAGAAAAGCCCCTCATCGAGTATAACAAAGTCACCTGATCGAGTATAACTAAGCCGCCTAATCGAGTATAACAAAGTCCCCTGGCCGAGTATAACAAAGTCCCCTGTTCGAGTCTAACAAAGTCCCCTTATCGAATATAACAAATTCCCCTTATCGAGTATTGCAAAGTCCCCTTATCGAGTATAACAAAGTCCGGTGATCGAGTATAACAAAGGCCCCTGGTCGAGTATAGCAAAGTCCCTTGATCGAGTATAACAAATCCTCCTCATCGAAAATAACAAAAGTCCCTCATTGAGTATAACAAAGTCCAT
This sequence comes from Homarus americanus, assembly GCF_018991925.1. Lineage (NCBI taxonomy): Eukaryota > Metazoa > Arthropoda > Malacostraca > Decapoda > Nephropidae > Homarus > Homarus americanus. The sequence goes on along the minus strand of NW_024735417.1, from coordinate 3,301 downwards.
TAATCAAGTATAACAAAGGCCTCTCATCTAGTATAACAAAGTCCATTGGTCAGGTATAAAAAAGTCCCCTAGTCGAGTATAGCAAAGTCCCCTGGTCGAGTATAGCAAAGTCCCCTGATCGAGTATAACAAATCCTCCTCATCGAATATAACAAAGTCCCATCATCGAGTATAACAAAGCTCCCTGCTCGAGTATAAGAAAGTCCCTTGATCGGGTACAAGATAATCACCTGATAGAGTATAACAAAGGCCCCTAATCGAGTCCAAAAAAGGCCCCTAATCGAGTATAACAAAGTCACCTCATCGAGTATAACAAAGTCCCATGGTCGAGTATAACAAAGTCCCCTGTTCGAGCCTAACAAAGTCCCCTTATCGAGTATAACAAATTCCCCTTATCGAGTATTACAAAGACCCCTTATCGAGTATAACAAAGTCCGGTGATCGAGTATAACAAAGGCCCCTGGTCGAGTATAACAATGTCCCCTGATCGAGTATAACAAAGTCCCCTAATCAAGTATAACAAAGTCCCCTGATCGAGTATAACATATCCCCTGATCGAATATACCAAAGTCCTCTGCTCGAGTATAACAAAGTCCCCAGATCAAGTATAACAAAGGCCCCTCATCGAGTATAACAAAGTCCATTGGTATAGTATAAAAAAGTCCCCTTGTCGAGTATAACAAAGTCCCTAATCGAGTATAACAAAGTCCCCTGATCGAGTATAACAAAGCCCCCAGGACGAGTATAACAAAGTCCCCTGATCGAGTATAACAAAGTCCCTGTTCGATTCTAACAAAGTCCCCTTATCGCGTATAACAAATTCCCCTTATCGAGTATAACAAAGTCTCTTTATCGAGTATAACAAAGTCCGGTGATCGAGTATAACAAAGGCCCCTCGTCGAGTATAACAAAGTCCCCTGATCGAGAAAAAAAAGTCCCTTGATCGAATATAACAAAGTCCCCTGATCGAGTAAAACAAAGTCCCCTGGTCGAGTATAACAAAGTCCCCTGGTCGAGTATCACAAAGCCCCCTCATCGAGTATAACAAAGGCCCCTTATCGAGTATAACAAAGTCCCCTGATTGAGTATAACAAAGTCCCCTGATCGAGTATAGCAAAGTCCTCTGGTTGAGTATAACAAGTCTCCTGATCGAGTATAAAAAAGTCCCCTGATCACATATAACAAAGTCCCCTGGTCGAGTATAAGAAAGTCACCTGATCGAGTATAACAAAGGCCCCTCATTGAGTATAACAAAGTCCATTGGTCAAGTATAAGAAAGTCCCCTGGTCGAGTATAACAAAGTCACCAGATCGAGTATAACAAAGTCCCCTAATCGAGTATAACAAAGTCCCCTGGCCGAGTATAACAAAGTCCCCTGATCGAGGATAACAAAGTCCCCAGATCGAGTATAACAAAGTCCCCTGATCGAGTATAACAAAGCCCTCTGGTTGAGTATAACAAAGTCCCCTGATCAAATATAACATATCCCCTGATCGAGTATAACAAAATTCCCCTGATCGAGTATGACAAAGTCCCCTGTTTAATTTTGAAAAAGTCCCCTGGTTGAGTATAACAAAGTTCCCTGATCGAGTATAAAAAAGTCCCCTGGTCGAATATAACAAAGCCCCCTCATCGAGTAAAACAAAGGCCCCTAATCGAGTATAACAAAGTCCAGTGATCGAGTAAAACATATCCCCTGATCGAGTATAACAAAGTCCTCTGGTCGAGTATAAAAAAGTCCCTTGATCGAGTATAACAAAGGTCCCTCATTGAGTATAACAAAGTCCATTGATCAAGTATAACAAAGGCCTCTCATCTAGTATAACAAAGTCCATTGGTCAGGTATAAAAAAAGTCCCCTGGACGAATATAGCAAGTCCCATCATCGAGTACAACAAAGCCCCCTGCTCGAGTATAAGAAAGTCCCTTGATCGGGTATAAGAAAGTCCCCTGATCAAGTATAACAAAGGCCCCTGATCGAGTCCAAAAAAGGCCCCAAATCGAGTATAACAAAGTCCACTGATCTAGTATAACAAAGGCCCCTGATCAAGTATAAGAAAAGCCCCTCATCGAGTATAACAAAGTCACCTGATCGAGTATAACTAAGCCGCCTAATCGAGTATAACAAAGTCCCCTGGTCGAGTATAACAAAGTCCCCTGATCGAGTCTAACAAAGTCCCCTTATCGAGTATAACAAATTCTACCAGGCATTACAAAGACCCCCTTATCGAGAATAAACAAAGTCCGTGATCGAAAGTATAACAAAGGCTCCCGGTCGAGTATAACAATGTCTCGATCGAATATATAACAAAGTCCCTTGATCGAGATAACAAAGTCCCTGATCGAGCATAAAAGTCCCTGGCCCAGCATAACAAAGTCCCCATATCGAGAATAACAAAGTCCCCTGATCGATTATAACAACGTCCCCTGGTCGAGTATAGCAAAGGGGCCTGATCGAGTAAGACAAAGTCCCCTGATCGAGTATAAGAAAGTCCCCTGGTCGAGTATAACAAAGCCCCCTGGACGAGTATAACAAAGACCCCTAATCGAGAATAACAAAGTCCCCTGATCGAGTATAACAATGTCCCCTGGTCCAGTATAACAAAGTCCCCTGGTCGAGTATAACATATCCCCTGATCGAGTATAACAAAGTCTCCTGGCCCAGCATAACAAAGTCCCCTAGTCGAGAATAACAAAGTCCCCTGATCGAGTATAACAATGTCCCCTGGTCCAGTATAACAAAGTCCCCTGATACTAGTAAAACAAAGTCCCCTGATTGAGTATAAAAAAGTACCCTGGCCCAGTATAACAAAGTTCCCATATCGAGCATAACAAAGTCCCCTGATCGATTATAACAAAGTCCCCTGGTCGAGTATAGCAAAGGGCCCTGATCGAGTAAGACAAAGTCCCCTGATCGAGTATAACAAATTCCTCTTATCGAGTATAACAAAGTCCCCGAATCGAGTATAGCAAAGTCCCCTGATCGAGTATAACAAAGCCTCCTGATTGAGTATAACAAAGTCCCCTGATCGAGTAACACAAATCCCCCTGCTCGAGTATAAGAAAGTCCCCTGATCGAGTATAACAAAATCCCCTGATCGAGTATAACAAAGGCCCCTGATCGAGTCCAAAAAATGCCCCTAATCGAGTATAACAAAGTCCCCTGATCTAGTATAACAAAGGCCCCTGATCGAGTATAACAAAGGCCCCTCATCGAGTATAACAAAGTCCCTGGTCGAGTATAACAAAGTCCCCTGATCGAGTATAACAAAGTCCCCTGATAGAGTATAACAACGCCCCCTG
>NW_024735416.1:282500-452500 GCF_018991925.1 Homarus americanus | reverse complement strand
TGGTGCCGTTTGGGGCATTACAGCGTTTATTTATGATGGCGTATTACCATATTGGCTCGGCCTATCTGGCTAGGGCCATCTCCTTACTAGGCGACGCTCCGCTGCGGACGTTCATCCTCACACAAATATACGATTAGATACGGTGACGCTTTTAAAAGGGTAGACCACCACCTTTGTTTTGTAGGTAAGGTCGTTTCTGAGAGAGAGACACACACACACCCCTGGAGAAGCCACCCATTCTATTATCCCTTTAACTTTGAGCCAGGAGAGATACTGAGAGAGCGAGAAAGGTGTGTATCTCTGTACAGTTTACATGAGGGATCTCGGTGCCTGTGAGACATGACTGTTGTGTAGTGTCGCAGGATGGCAGCGGCCGGTGATGAGCACAAACTGGGGAACTGATAAGTTATCATGGTGTGTGGGGGCCCAGAGAGGGGTGGAAGGAGGAGAGGCCAGAAAGGAATGAGAAGAGGCCGGAGAAAGATACAGAAGGGAGGTAGAGGAAGTGAGAAAGAAGAGAGGAGGGAGAGTGTAGAAGAGGAGGAGGGACGTGCAGAGGTCAGCACGGTGAAGGCGCCGAACAGACCCGTCCTCACGAGGGCTCCACACTGCCACCTGACCCAAGCATGTTGCCAAGCACGCACGCACGCGCACGCACACACACACACACACACACACACACACACACACACATACTCATACATACTCATACATACATACATACAGATCATCATATCTTCACTGGTGGCACCGGGAACTAACAACACACAGTAATAGCACTCCTGTGTATCTCACCACTCAGTATACCTCAGAACACACGTCAGCACCCCAGTGTACACCTCAGAACCTCCAACATACACCTCAACACTCCCCAGTACACAGCCTGGCAGATAAACAGCAGTCCCAGTACCTACACTACCAGCCAATGGCACTCCCCACTACACCCCGGCACTCCCCACTACACCCAGGCACTCCCCACTACACCCAGGCACTCCCCACCACACCCAGGCACTACACCACCTGGCCTCCCCACTACACCCAGGCACTCCCCACTACACCCAGGCACTTCCCCCACACCTCGGCACTCCCCCACTCACACCCAGGCACTCCCACTCACACCCTGGCACTCCCCATCACACCCAGGCACTCCCCACCACACCCAGGCACCCCCACCACACCCAGGCACTCCCCACTCACACCAGGCACCCCCACCACACCCAGGCACTTCACCACATTGCACCCACCCAAGCACTCCCCTCTCACCCCTCGGCACTCCCCACTCACACTCAGGCACTCCCCACCACACCCAGGCACTACCCACTACACCAGGCACTACCCACCACACCCGGCACTCCCCCACTACACTCCAGGCACTCCCCACTACACTCCAGGCACCCCACTCACCCAGGCACTCCCCACTACACCCCGGCACTCCCCATCCCCACCCCCTACACCCCGGCACCACCCACCCCCCTGCACCTCCTGCTCACACGGTGGACAGGAAACGTGGCACCTAGTTAAGAGACTGACAGCTGGGAACCTGATCCTTCTGTCATTATCTGGGAGGACGCTGTCAACTGATGAGAGAGAGAGAGAGAGAGAGAGAGAGAGAGAGAGAGAGAGAGAGAGAGAGAGAGAGAGAGAGAGAGAGAGAGAGAGAGAGAGATCCGCTTAACATTGTAAACGAATGTGGAAGGAAGCACGGATAAAGGAGGAGGGAGGAGTAGAAAGAGGGTAGAGGGGAGAGGTGGGTAAGGGGGGGGGTGGTGAGAGGGAAGAGGAGGGGAGAAGTTGGTAAGGGGTGGTTGGGGGGGTTGGGTGAAGAGAGGTGGCGAAGGGGAGAGGGGAGCGGTGGGTGAGGGGTGGCGAGAGGGGAGAGGACGGTAAGGGGAGGTTAGGGGGAAGTGAAGTGGGGGGGGAAGTTGGCTGCTGACTGTGCTGACGTGGGTGTGTGACCTTGTGCCGCCCCTCCACTACCCAGCCGCCGCCACCCAGACGGGTCAACCGGGGTCATTGGCAATGTTGCAATACTTCTTTTAAATGACACGTTGCGCCAATACCCAGCTCTTGTTGGTGACACCAGTCGCCGTTTCAAGAAATAGTCACCCCCTAATTATACCTCAATAAAGTGTGTACCTGAGTTTGATTTTGGGTTGGTTTAGATTAGGTTAGGTTATGGTTGGAAACACGTCGCGATAAACTTAAGAGCCTCGCCGGCCTGCTTGTCGACCTCGTGAACGCGTTGATTCCCATAACCTGCCTCACTACATCCTTGAATGTCCTATAACCTTCTAGTCCTCCTCCTTCAGGACCCAAGCCATCATCACCTCGTCGTCTCTCTTTGATCAACTATCACTTCTCTTGATGGCCCGGCAGGTGCTATCACTAAGGGACGGTAACCACACACACTCTGTCTTAATTTAAATCTGTACTGTATATTTTCCTCCCACCTAATCATCATTCACTCAATGTAACTTGCTACCGTAACCAATGCCCCCATGAGGCACCTTCACCCTTAACTGAGTCCAAGAAGTTTTCACGTGTCTCTTTTGGAAGTCTGAATTGCTTTGAGCTTCACCTTGTGCAAGATACAAGGTGCGCAATACACCTGAGCATGTGAGAAAAAAGACTTGTGTTGTCTCATCTTCCTCCTCCCTCCCTCCCTCCCTCACTGTCTCACTCACATCAACTAATATATTTTCTTTCAGGTTTGTACAATATCATGAATTTTGCAGATCATTATCATTTTCTTTGGTTCAGAACGTATATAATGCAAACAAGTAAACGCAATCCTACGAACGTACACGTACACACACACACACACACATACACACACACACACACACATAGGATCAGGAGTCCACACGACGTAAAAAAAAGCATGTAGGAGAGATAGAGTCCTTGACGTGGTCCGAAGAGGTGTGAAAAAAAAATCCTTATTTGTGGAAAGGATCCTTGAGCCTTACCTCCCACCAGCTGAGTTTCAACCCCCACCAGCTGAATCGTGAGGATCTGTATCCCCTGAGCCTTACCTCCCACCAGCTGAGTCTCAACCCCTCCACTAGATTGAGTCTAGAGGTTCCACACCCACTGATTAAACCTCAGGCAAGATATCAAGGGGATAAAACTGAACTACCTCCTCACACAGTATTTCAATAAACAATAACAAAACAAAAAAAACAATTAAATAAAGAAAATCTCCATTAAATCCCTTAAAAACAAACTGAGTTAAAGAAAACGGGAAGCAGAGGAGTTGTGGGGGGGTCACTCACCTGTGGCGCGCGCAGACGGTGATGAAACCAATACAAAACAAATAATAATAATAATAATAATACAATCACCATTAAATCCCTAAACTAACTTACACCAATTATAGTAAATGGAAAGCACAGAATGGGGGTTCTACTCACCGGTGGCGCAGACTGTGATAAAAAATGTGGCGTGTTCCCGAACTGTCCGCATTTGTGTCTCGGGGAAGGTGAGGTGTAGACGGGCGATGATCTGGTCGAGGAAGGCGTGCGGGGTGATCGCCGCTAAGTCCCACTTGAGCCTCGACAGGACCAGCAACTCCCACTTCTGAAGGAGGAGATGAAAGAGAAGACGATCTCGTTAGTTCCTGATGTAAGAAACTCATTAAAAAGTATTACCACGTGTTTTTATTTTAATTTTTTTACAGTGGCGTTAAAGGTAAATATTAACCTGTTTACAATGGCGTCAGATCAACACACACTGTAAATATTGACATGTTCATAAAGGTGTTACAGTCGAGTAGAGAATAAATATTGGCTCCTCCATGATTGATTGGAAGATGGAAGAGCACCAGCTGAGGAAATACTATTATTTTACTTACATTATTTTGCTTTTTTTATCAGGGAATACAAAAAAAAGTGGACACAGATGCGGTAATATTGCGTTACTATACCCCCCCCCCGCCCCCCATGTAATAAAATACTATCAGTCAAGTCAGTAAATCCATGCACTGAGTAGCTAAAAAAAAATTATTCACAGTTCAGACACGACAGCGCTGAAGAAACTATACACCTGGACAACACGCAGAAGGCGGGGTTATGCTAAAATACTGAGCATAAAACGCAAGCCCTTAAGACAAAGATTGATTGCAAGCACTGAGGAGGACATAAATATTAAAGCTAATATGCAAAGTTTGGTCAGGTAATAGAGTGCAAGCGGTCATGAGAGGCGTAAATATTAGAGGAAGAGGGTTAAGTTCTGTACATAATTAATCGTCAACATTAAGGAAGGTATTATCAGGCTAATAGATACAAGTGTGTGTGTGTGTGTGTGTGTGTGTGTGTTCACGGACCTTGCTGCAGATGTTGTACTATCGTGATACCGCAGAGAGAGAGAGAGAGAGAGAGAGAGAGAGAGAGAGAGAGAGAGAGAGAGAGAGAGAGAGAGAGCAAACATAATCACAGAGGGTCAACCAACCAACCATCCGTCCGCTCTGGCCTGCCACTGTCGCCGCCTCCGTCCGGTATTATTGTCAACCTCCCTAGAGAGAACCTCGGTAACCTATACTCACAGTGAGGCATCGACCACCTCCAAGCATCCCAACCCCTCCATTATCCATCTCCAAGTTCTAGCCAGCCCCACACAACCCCTCCATTATCCATCTCCAAGTTCTAGTCCAGCCCCACACAACCCCTCCATTATCCATCCCCAAGTTCTAGCCAGCCCCACACAACCCCTCCATTATCCATCCCCAAGTTCTAGCCAGCCCCACACAACCCCTCCATTATCCATCCCCAAGTTCTAGCCAGCCCCACACAGACAGAAGACTCCTAACAAACCCAAACATTGTAAAGTGCTGTGAGAAGGTGTCGAGCATTCCGTTCCCTTTATCACGTTTGTTGTGTAAATTTTGTAAACTATATTATATAATCTATAATTAGGACGTTGTTATGACCGGGTGGTGGTGAGCTGCAGTCTGTCTCAGTGTTGCTCTGTTGTCAAGGTGGCGAGACGGGAGAGATGTTGTCACTCCGCCACTGTTTTGGCAGTGGTGTTATGGCGGTGTTCTTACTAGTTTTAATGGTGCTGGTTAAGTGGTGTTATTGGGTACGATGGTGTTGCTACTACTGTTAGTGGTGATGATGACAACCACCACCAATAACAATAACCAAACGTAACAACATGACAACATTCTTTCCCAACGTAAAATTAAATAAACCATTCGACAACTTTCCCTCTCTCACACACACACACACACACACACACACACACACACACACACACACACACACGTGACAAAACGCAAGCACGAACACGGATGGGCATTGCACGAACAAGCAGACTCAAGTGTACCAATGAAAACACAATAAACCAAATTGAAAGAGTAGATAAGGTTGCCTGAAGCACAAGTGATGTACAGTACACGTCTAATCACCTTTAATTAACCAGACAGAGGCAGTAAGCGACTTTATAAAGCACATGTTAGTTGGACTTAAGTGCATTATGAGTGCACTTGAACTCATGAAGTGCAATTAATCAACTTTTACACAGACAGACAGACAGACAGACAGACACAGTTGGGCGTCAAAATGTAAGAATGAATGAGAACCATCAAGCATTACAGACTGTCTGTGTGCATGACGTGAGACTACTGGAGAGTCATGGCCAAGTGTGTGTGTGTGTGTGTGTGTGTGTGTGTGTGTGTGTTCATCCCTCCCTCACTCTAGCAGGTCTTAGGAGCTCCATAGGCCACAGGGAAGGAGAGATGGGCAAGGGAGGGAGGTAGAGGTAGGGACAAATGTATAGGGTAAGGAGGTACAGAAGGAGAGAAGGACGAGGTAGGGGGGGGGGAGACAGACAGGGTAGGGAGGTATGGAGGGAGAGATGGACAGGGTAGGGAAGGAGAGGTGGACGGGAGGTAGGGAGAGAGAGAGAGAGAGCGGGAGGGAATATATCATCTTTACGTCGAGTGTGAGGTCACGTGATGCTGAGCTTCTACCCCACAACACGAGAGACTCCAATGAATGAAAACAACCTCAAGAGACAGAAAAGACGGAAGAGATGGAAGAGACAGAAGAGACGGGAGAGACAGAAGAAAGGACAAAGAGAATAAGGGAAGAATTAAAGAGGTGATGATTATATTAAGAGAGATCGAAGGGGGATTTATTTTGTCTGTCTGTCTGTCTGTCTGTGTGACGTAGCTTCGGTCACCCTTGTTATATCGCAGACCAGCAGTATAATTTATGAAGTGTCTAAATAACTTTTGAAATTTACATACATAAATACATTTATTCATACACACACACACGTACAGTACATACATACATACATAAAAACTTGGGAGTTGCGAGGGTATTATCCTGGCCCTGAACACACACACACACACACACACACACACACACACACACACACACGAGACATGGGATTATGAATGAGTTTACTGCCGCGGGACGTGAGCCGAGACTACCACCAGGCTTATAGAACGCGAACACGGAAACCCAGTCATGGCGGGTACACATACATACATACATACATACATACATACATACATACATACATACAGACAGACACACATATAGGGATACACACACAGTACTCTCTCTCTCTCTAATCATATAAAGTACATATGCTCGTCATCATTCTCGCAAAACAGATGAGGTGGGTGAGACTTGACAGGTGAGGTGGGTGAGACTTGACAGGTGAGGTGGGTGAGGCTTGACAGGTGAGGTGGGTGAGACTTGACAGGTGAGGTGGGTGAGGCTTGACAGGTGAGGTGAGGTGACAGGTGAGGTGGGTGAGGCTTGACAGGTGAGGTGGGTGAGGCTTGACAGGTGAGGTGGGTGAGACTTGACAGGTGAGGTGGGTGAGGCTTGACAGGTGAGGTGGGAGAGGCTTGACAGGTGAATGGATGGAGGTGTATGTCAAGAAAGAGTGGATGTGATGAAGAGGTGGAAGGGTTGTGTGTAGGGGGAGGAGGAGGAGGCGACGGAGGGGGGAGGGGAGGAGTGAGGGTGAGATGCCGCCCCTACAAAGGCAGATGACCCGCCAGGTTGTAGGGCCTCCTCAGTGGCGGGGAATACACCTTCTTCATTAGCAGGGCGGCCCTCACACTCCCGACTTTACACAACACCACACACACATCACTAATACTATCTGTTTACCAGGGGCCACGATGGAAACATTTCTTTTCATGGTTTAAACACACAACAAAAAAATACTGTTAATGGCTCATAAGGGGAACAAAATCATAGTCTCGGTAGTATTAAGGACAAGCGTGGGCTGGTCATCCGGTATTGGAGTCATAGCAGATTATATTCAACCTGACCCACATCCTTCTTACCTACCAACAGGGCGCCAGGACCCACTGAGACTGCAGGGTCGGCCTACGCCAGAAACCGCTTATACTATAATTCCTTCCATAAACAAATAATAATACTCCCTATGATACCTTCACTCATGGCTATAATTTACCTCCAAATACGTTGAATTATATTTCTAACTATAACATCTTCTTCATTTGATATTAATTGAAATCCAACCACATACCAGACACGGAAACGAGGCAGCCGTCACGATTATGTGGGCGCACGATCCTTGCCGCCCACTCATTGATGTTTGGCACTGGCGGCGCGACCCACCAACACCAGTCTCTTATTACTATTGTTTTTATATCACACCATCTCTCCTGCTGACGACTTGTGTGATAATACTTCACAACCTGATAACAAGATAACTAGAGATAACTATGACGAGTGGAGGCAAATAAGGTTGTGTTGGTTGTCCTCGTGGCAGTGTTGTGGTGACGGTAAACCTCCCCCGTGTTGTGCCGTATATGGAACAAATTACGACTAAAGCTCACCAATAAACACCTTCAATTATTATCTATATTTTATTTAATTTTTTTTTTATTTTAACAGCATTATTATTGTTGTTTTAAGGTTATTGTTATTATTACTATTATCACATTACCACTGTCTTACCATTTACAATTCTTATCGTTTACTTAATACTCGTAATTGCATATGTGGAAAATACAATTTGTTAAACAGCGGCCGTCCCGATAACAAATGTCCAACTAGTGACCATTTTAATACAATACACAGTGAGTTCTTGGTAAAATATACGTTCCTACAATACCCTTAATGCAGACGGACGGAGGAAAGGAAGAACTCTAACCCTCTTTCTACTTCAACCTGATAAGGCATTGTCAGAGGCCAGGTTACTTCACATTACCTCTACTGCAAGATTTTACTCCACATGTACCAACTGCGTATGTGCTCCATGGACGTACACATCTCATTAGGGTTTTTTTTTTTTTTTTTTTGCACAGCTAGACAGGGTGACAGTGCACATGTTGGCAGTGCACACGTGATCAGGGATTGGTCACTCTATACCTCAACTTCCACGAAGCTTCCTCTATCCTCAAACCATTCTCAAAGGTTAGGGTCGACCTCTCTCTCTCTCTCTCTCTCTGTTTATTTTTCAGCTTTATCTTCCATCATCTTACGAACAAGCATTCTTACTTTCTCTCTGGTTATCCTACCAACATTCTCTCTCTCTCTCTCTCTCTCAACTATCCCTTCCATCCATCACAAATCGCATCACAGCAAAGATAAAAAAAATACAATATGAACGACCTGCCAGCCCCGCCCATCGTCATCCGCGCCGGGGGTTGAAAAAAAAAACAATGACTCCCAATTATATGGGCGACAGACCTCCATAACTCGGCCTACGTATAACTCAACCTAAGTGTAACCCCGATAACGCCGTCGTTTATTGAGCCTTGTATAATTCTAGTTAATGACGTAATAATTCATCAGAAGAGGGAGATGTTGTCTGCTATCACGTTTAATTATAGTTTAAGGATCTTTAGTTAGTTCCAAATAAAAGAATATTGCATTTCAAGGAAGGTTCTTTTGTCTGACGTAAATTCTAAACCAAAGAGAATCAGATTCAAATTAAGTTCTTGACCTTTGTAGAAGTTAAATAAAAAAATAAAAAAGCTTCACATTTAAATAAATTTCTAAGACTCATGTCGATCTTAAAACAACATCAGGTTGAAATGAAGGCGACGTTCTTTTGTTTTAGTGTAGAAGCAACACACGTGAGGAGCAGAAATTATAATAAGCCATCAGGGCAGAGGTGAAAGATCAGACATTCTCTTGTATAAACTGGACACCTTGACTGTTTCCGACTTTCTTTCGTATCGCCGATTAGAATCTCTCGCTGTGGTTGTGATCATGATTAATTTATTGCAGTTTTTTCCCGCTAATGAGATTCTACAGCCGCCGCAGAGCTCATTATTATAACCCTATACCCTCCACCCCCCTATATCCCCCCCCCCTCCCCCCTCGGTGTTCTTCCCAGCCAATCCTAGGGCGCCGTCTTGTTGACCGACCAATATAATCATAAGGTTTTCTTTACGAGCCAATCAAACCACCGAGTGACTGGCAGTTGCAAAGACGCCGGCCAATAAGATGCCGGCACGTGGGAGGGGTTTACGAGGCTGGCTCCACCCATTTATAATGACCCTCGCCACCCCTGGCTATAGGGACCCGCTCGGCTATTTAAACCTCGCCACCTCCTCCAGACGACCAATAAAACCACCATGAATAAGGATACACAAAAAGGTGTTACAAATATAAATTAAAATAAAGTTAATCACACTTATGATTCCGAGAAAACATTCATAGTTACTGAACATGTGTCAGCTGGTCCACAAATTATGTTAAATAATTCCTAAAATGTGTCACTTGATTCACAACAAGACAGCAGACACCGTGTTTACGTCACCGGGTGGGGAACATATCAGCATGAATCTCAGATCTCGGGAGATGCAGTTGACCCGTCATCTAAATTCTGTCGATAGCAACCAGACAACCGCAGACAACCTTGGTTAAAGTTTGCCAGCAGCGGTGTTGAGCAAGAGCGCGGCACAGCAGGGGGACATGACACGAAGTCTACCAGCATAATTATGAGTGTAAGTGCACTAAAGGAAAGCAGTCAGTCGCAAAATCAAGGTCCAAAGTCTGCTGGTAAACTTGAGCACGGCAGACAGAGGATCTCCGGTCTGCGCGAGGTAGAGTGGGAGCCTAAATGACCGTACCTGTCAGACTGTGGCCTGACTCCGCCACCGCCGCCCCTGGCCTCGCACGTTCACCTGGAAGGGGCTAACCAGAGGCTGTGCGGCTTCCTTCTTCTTCTGCTTTCATTACCTCAATTGTAGGTAGTTAAGTAGACCTAAATTCTTCTTTCCATGTCTCCAGTTTTCTTTCATCTGGGTCTTTGTTTTTTTAGACCCTGGTTGTATTCACTTCGTGTTACCCTTTGGTTCAGGTTGTCTGTATACTGTGGTTTGTTTCAGGTAAAATGGTCACTAGAGACTCGGCCTCCACCGTCCCGGGCATCACTAGTGCTGGCCCGCAGGAGCTATGGTCCAAAGTCCAGCTCATCAGCAAAAACGTTTCTGCTCATCGACGATATGTTCTCGCCGTGTTAGCTCATCGATGCTCTGCCCCTACAAGTGTTTGCTCACCGACGCAATGCTCGTGCTTATGTTTACATAGCGCCGCTACGGTCATGCTAATGTTTGCCCCTCGACGCTAATGTTTACCTACCGACGCTATGCTCCTGCCTATGTTTACCCACCGATCTAACGCTCCTACCCACGTTTATTCAGCGCCGCTATGCTCCTCCCAATGTTTATTCAACGATGTTACGCTCCTACTCACGTTTACTCGGCGCCGCATTGCTCCTACCACTGTTTACTTAACAATGTTATGCTATACTCACCGACGATATGCTCCTGCTCATGTTCACAATGCCTCATTTATATGCCCATTACCACGCCCGTTCTGCCGCCTCCCCTCTCACTAGTGACCACCAGCACCAGGGAGGTTAAGTTCCTCACCAACACACCGCCTCCACCACACAGAGGCCACACCCGATGGTATCCACATTACCTGGACCTTTAGACAACATGTGTCACATTAACTAAAGCTGGACGGACACAAGCTGAAGATTCACAAGTACATGAATGTCAGTTTCTCACAAAGAGAGCCATACTTCAACAATCTCCTGTGCCAGTGGTTCTCAGCATACCTGGGTGGAACGCTGGTTGGGGTGCGGACCAACACCATAACTACTGCCCTCCAGATATAAACTAAATGAGAGGAACTCGCCGTCATAATTATCACTGACCGTACTGGTGATTTATTTTTTAGCGAGGCAGGTGAGAGAGCTGCACAACACTGCCTGGTACTGTGGTAGTTGTGGAGGCTAAAGTACACAGAGGCCGCGTGTAAGGCCTCGGGAGCTGCTTAATACACCGTAAGTAACCAGTAAAACATTATTTGCAGCAACAATCCACCGTAACCAACAGCAATCATTCCAGCAACCTCGTTTGAGCAACCCGAGGTAGTGGTCAGGCCGTTGGTTCCCCCAGGCCTTGCCTCCTGGCACCCCCCCTGGAGGTACAGCCCAAGAGTGAGACCATCTCTTCTTTAGAGGCACATAGAGGCCAGGTGTTGGACCAATAGGGTATTGGGGATGAGCGGAGGCTATGGAGCTGTCTGAGTGTCCGTCCGTCGGCAAGGTTGGTGTAGAGGTCCTCCAGCGTCCACGGCCCAGGCAAGAAGGTCACCCGTGGACCGTCTGGACCCTCCGAACCTTGTCCTTCTTGCCCTCAACATGACCTCGCCCCTGGGCTGCAGATTGTTGCACTCATACCTACAATATCACCATTAAATTCCTCTGTCTGCAATCTGATTCATTTACAGAGGCTTCAACACACAAAACAGAAACTATGGCGACTAGGTGTTAGCCAGGAGGTGTGTGTGGGTGTTAAGGAGGTCGGCAAGAGTGTGGAGTGTAGAGGCGACCGGAGTATGGGCTCGGCGGCAGCTCCACTGGGGAATTTGTGGCATGCAAGGCAGGTGGGGAGGAGAGGAGGGAGGGCGCTCAGCCAGTTCTGTCGAGACCTCCCACGCCCACGATGTTCTGCCCACCCACGCCCTCTCTCTTCTTCCCACTCACACTTATATCTTTCAACCCACTCACACCCACACATCCCTACCCATATCATGACCTATCCTGCTAAGTCCATACCATCCTAACCACCCACGCCCATATCACCCAATATATCTACGCCCACATTTTATCTACCCACGCCCATAAAGCCGTGACCAATGACTCGTACATAATGGAAAGGAATTTGCCGAGAGAGAGAGCACCACTACCACCACACAGAAGTTGCAGGAGCAGAATGAAAGGTACCTGACCCTTCGTAGTCCCGTGTGTCGGATGTTTCCTGGTGTGTGTGTGTGTGTGTGTGTGTGTGTGTGTGTCACCTATCCCGGTCCCTCAGCTACCCAAACCCACGCGATACCACACAATCAATTAATTTTATTTCTGAGAGACGACGACGCGGCCCTACCATACATAACCTGACCCAAAACAAGGATTCTGGGTTGGGTTGAGTTGGGTTGGGTTGGGTTCGTAACGTCATTGATTTTTAGGGATCGTGTTCGTGGTTCTTCTTTTTTTTTTCTAGCAAGTTTCATTAAGTCCTGGACACCCCCCTGAGCTAGGCCTTTGGCGGGTGGGTCATTGATCCAACGAGTGGTCGCCTTCTTGCCATTCCCGCTATTAAAACTCACCCCCGTTTATATTATTACCATCTGAGGCTCCGTCTATGTTAACTCCACTCTATAATAAGGATTAAACTTCAACTGAAACTATTGTAATAAAACAAAAATAAATGTTTCAGATTCTTTCAGGAGTTGAGAAAAAATGAGAAGAGTACAAGAGGCTGCAGCCTGTGGGGACGATATAATTACTTGCACTTTAGCGTAGCCTCACACGTGACAAATTGATTATCGAGTTAAACCCAACCATAGTAAGAGTGATTTAAATTCCTCCCGCGACGCAGCGCCAGACTTGGTAACTGTGACTTTAAACCGAGAGGTGAGCGGCGGCCTTGGCAACAGTGATTTAAACCTCCACGGTGCAGCAGGTTGACCGCCAGCAACACTCCGCGCCCACCGCCTGTTTATAATGTGTTCCTCACTGTCTCTCTCCCTATATATACGACCCCGAGAATCCTTTACAGCCTCGCCAAGCTTCTGAACATTGTAACTGTTGGATAAACCTGAAGAAGAACAGCACCGTCGACGCCTTGGAGGAAACATTGTTAATAACGTGTTCCTCACCTGTCTTAACCCCCCCCCCCTCCACAAAAA
This sequence comes from Homarus americanus, assembly GCF_018991925.1. Lineage (NCBI taxonomy): Eukaryota > Metazoa > Arthropoda > Malacostraca > Decapoda > Nephropidae > Homarus > Homarus americanus. The sequence goes on along the minus strand of NW_024735416.1, from coordinate 439,292 downwards.
AAAATAAAAACTTTAAAAGTCCTTTACATTCTTACGGGGATTCTCAAGATCTCATTCTTGGATTAAAGTGAAGAAAAAAAAACAAGGAAAACACAGACCCCCTAGGTAACACTTTGTGACCAGGAGCAGGGTGGCGCCTGTTGTGGAATGCGAGTCGTTCATTAAGAAAATATCCCAAAAAGTAAGTATTTCTCTGGCCTCCCGGTTGTATCTCTTTATACTATTTATTCTAATTAACTAGACACTTTTATCTGTTATCTATCGCAAATCGAGCCACGGCGAAGCAACCTGAGTCCAGCTTCTTGAGTGTGGTGGTCGAGGGTAGCCCGAGGCGACACAGTCTATAAACATTGTGTGTTAATAGCGATCACTCACAGAGACCTTCCCGCCGAGAACCAATAATAAAGAAGGAGGGAAAAAGACGCTCCAGCAGGTAATAACAACAGGTAAATATGAGACAGGTAGGGAGGGTCATTCATGTTTTATTTGTAAGCCTGTGTTGGTATCAAGGTGTGAGCTGGTCGTCCATTACTGTGTCGCTAAGCTTTTAAACACACACACACACACACGGGAGTCACGTCTCTGGTAACACGCGATCACCAGCATCAACAAACATACAAGACGTCGCCGTGAGCACCAGATGTTGACGATGGTTCAGTTGACGGGTCCCTCCCTTGCCATGTTCCCGTCTTCCTTCACTATTCTCATCACCTTCCAGGGTGAGGAAGGGTACATATAACATCGTCAGTGAAGTTAGAGAGTGGGCGAACGTTCGTCTGACGTAAGAGTCTGCACATTTCTGTCACTGAGAGTTAAAAGTGCAATGCCAGACGGTGCTGACTGCTCGTCTTGGCGTTATTTTTGTGGTACGGTCTTAAGTACACAATGTGGAAAGGCCACAGTCACAGCGGAGGAAGGTCAGTCCAGCTGCAGGGCGAATAGACGTCAGCGCTAATACGCCCCCAACCTACCTTACCCGAACCTAACCTACCCTCTTAGGTTAGGTTACCGTAGGTTAGGTTAGGTTACTGTAGGTTAGGTTAGGCCAGTCACCACCTGTCCTAGTGATGGGGTGGCGACGTTCAAGCCTCCACTTACACACGCTCATTAACTGATGACCAAAAGCAGAGAGATACCGCCTGATGGTGCGCCGGGAAACAAGAAAATATGGAAGATTTGGGGGGGTGATGACTGGCACTGGGGAGATGGGGAGATAAGGGTTTGTTAGGGGTGGGAGGTTAGAAGTTGTTGGGGAGGTCAGGGCTTGGGGGAGGTCAGAAGTTGTTGGAGGAAGTTCATGGCTTGGGGGAGGAAGGTCAGGGCTTGTTAGGGGGAGAGAGGTCAGGTTTTATTAAGGCGGAAATAGCTTGTTGGAAAGGTCAGAGGTTGTTTGGGGAGATCAGGGCTTGGGGGGAGGGGCCATACAATTAGCTAATCTACCCTTCATATTAGGCCCTAAACGAGTACCATTCACCCCAACCGGATCACTATAGCAACTCGACTGACAAAACTAAAAAAAAAAAAAAATCGAGCTATTACAGTAGTCTAAAAGCTAAGACTACCTGGACTAGACGCTACCTTGAGGAGAAAAACTCATCAGAATGCAGGTATGACAAAAAAAAAGAAAGACAGATGGCCTTGTCAGACAGGATTTGATGTGGGCTCTGGGGCTACCTTTAAACCCGGGGCTCTCGCTGTAGTCTCTTCTGGTAGTCCCATGTTATCGTACTCTAGGGTTACAGGTGGTTATCGTACTCTAGGGCTACAGGTGGTTATCGTAATCTAGGGCTACAGGTGGTTATCGTACTCTAGGGCTACAGGTGGTTATCGTACTCTAGGGCTACAGGTGGTTATCGTACTCTAGGGCTACAGGTGGTTATTGTACTCTAGGGCTACAGGTGGTTATTGTACTCTAGGGCTACAGGTGGTTATTGTACTCTAGGGCTACAGGTGGTTATCATGCTCTAGGACTACATGCGGTAAACGTACTCTAGGGCTACAGGTGGTTATTGTACTCTAGGACTACAGGTGGTTATCGTACTCTAGGGCTACAGGTGGTTATCGTACTCTAGGGCTACAGGTGGTTATCATACGCCGCCTTGGCTTCATGGTCAGACGCTACAGACGCCCACACCTACGCCTGGCGTGGGCGCTCAGACCTAACGCGACTGACGTAACTATATCGACACAAATTCCCATACAATGAACCACTACTACTACTACTACTACTACTACTACTACCACTACCACTACTAATAGCCATACCTTCGCCGCCATTTTATTACCTTAAAATTAAATATCCTAATACATAAGTAGCCAGTCTAGCTGTGTTGTGTGACTGTAGCCTTATAGTCAATATTTCAACTGTTGTCGGCTTTGGGGCCTGATGCTCTCGTTCCCCTGAGGCAGAGCAAAGCAGACCTAAGGAGAGAGAAGGACAGTCGACTACTACTACTACTAATAATAATAATAAAAACACAACAACAACTCAAACTCAAAGTCGTGGAATTCTCAATGAAATCACAATGCCCACTGGAGTGAATGAGGCTTAGCACTTTCTTGCCCATCCCTACCTCCCCCGAGTCATTTTTACCTTTCAAGGGACGGCCAGAGCTGGGAACCAAGAGACAGACCTCTCTCTCCCTCTCTCCTCCCCCTATACCTAGTTAAGAGGTAAATGAGCACAGTATTGCACCACACAGGGTCGAGTTGAACCAGGTGTCCAGGCCTAGAGGTAAAGGTGGTTGAATGAGCCCACAAGACGTTTCGCTTTTTCTCCTGGGGTGGTCCTATACTCTGTAGGTTATAGTGTGAATGATGTATTGTAACTCCCATATTAGTCCCAAAGTCTTACTAAAGGTCCAATGAAAAGTATTCGAGTATTATCAAAAGTCTAAATTTCTGTCAAAAATCCCACGACTCCTATGAAAAACGAAATTAAAAGTCCAAATTCCTATCGAAAGTCCAATCTAAATTCCGATCAAAAGTGAGAGTGCAGAAGAATAGTGGAGGCGAGGAGCGGTACAGGTGGGGGAGAGGGAAGGAGGAGGGGCAGGTGGGGGAGAGGGAGAGTACAGGTGGGGGAGAAGGGGGTGTACAGGTGGGAGAGGTGAGGTAACAGGTGAAGGGATGGTGGTAGCCTCTCCACCCACGGCCGCATCTCTCCCTAATATGGACAACTCTGACCCCCCCACAATCACCATCACGACCTCCCCTCCCCCCACGTCTCCACCTAATACCCTTCAATGTTGACCACAAATTCATACCCAAATGTGTCAACAAATGATGTATTGGGTAAGAGGAGAGTGAGCAGCAGTATAGTTCTTAAGTATGAGTGTACCGGGAAGGTGAGGAATGAGTGTACCGGGAAGGTGAGGAATGAGTGAATGAAGGTACCGAAGGAGTGAGGTACTGAGAATGAGTGTACTGAAGTGGAGGAATGAGTACCGGGAAGGAGAGGAATGAGTGTGCCTGGAAGGTGAGGAATGAGTGTACCGGGAAGGGGGAGAATGAGTGTACCGGGAAGGTGAGGAATGAGTGTACCGGGAAGGTGAGGAATGAGTGTACCGGGAAGGTGAGGAATGAGTGTACCGGGAAGGTGAGGAATGAGTGTACCGGGAAGGTGAGGAATGAGTGTACCGGTGTTTGGAGGGAAAAATAAATAAATACTTCAAACAGGCGAGATATTCCAATGTTTATCTTTTCCTCTATTAATAAACACAACAGGAAAATGAGCAGTGTTATCAGTAGGTAGTGAAGCTGTGTGCCGCACCTCGACAGCCTGGAGAGTTAGTTATGTCTGGGCTTAAGGTGGACTGTCACTCTCTCTCATTGACGGAGTGATCACGAAAGAAAGGCTGGAGAAGCAAGAGATTATCGGTATTAACTACTGACGGGTTACCTGCCGGTGGTCCTGTAGCAGCCTGGCCCAGGTCGAGGCCACAAGATGATAGCACCTACTGAACAACCCAGCCTCACTCTCGATGCAACACTACATAAAAGGATCCAACTCAACATAGCTAATGGAATCCAACACAACAACTAACGTCACAGTCGAATGCAACACAACAAAGGGGGAGGGGGGGGAGGGGAATGACGTGTGTTAATCCTAGGAACTATAATTTCGTTAACGGTCAGGTAAGTATCAATGCCTCCCAGTGTTTTGTAATCTTAACAGTAAATCCACCTTGAGGTAACGAAACCCCAACTGATAAGGTCGCAGGTAGATACTTCAGCGTTGATGATTTGTGCGTTAATATCTTCAGCGTTGGCGAGGTATCATTTCTCGCGTTGAAGATACCGGGCATTTCTATTTTCTGCGTTTAGGATATTTCTTATTTTCTGTGTTGAAAATCTCTTTTATCCCTCCGTCCCCCTCTTCTCCTCCCCCGCGTTGGAGAAATTCCTCACGACACAATTAACCAATTATTTCGTAAATTAAATCTAAGTTTGCGAAGCAGCTTAGAAAAAAAAATATATAAATAAACGAAGCAAGAGCAGAAAATCAGGTCTGCGGTCATATCAATCCGCCAACTCATCTGCGGTTAACCAGCGGTCCCACCAGACACCTACACCTCCCCCTCCTTCACCCTACGCGGTCAACCACACTATAAATTGGCGAGACAACTTTATATATATGTGAGCGTGAAGTAATACACACCGTCTGCTCAACTGACCCGCAAAATTCATAAACTCCGTGACTTCATTAGTTCGCCCTCCCCGACCACAGAGGTCACTCCCACACCATCGCCAAAACACAAAACAAAAGAACATCAACATCCTTTTTTTTTTAATGGGGAAATGACAAAAGAGCATCACGAAGCATAATAGATTTTATTTAGGGACATTTACTTTTATATACGGTTCAGGATTTTGTCTGGGGGGTGAAAAAGAACATCAACATTCCAATATTTAGCATTCTAGGTAACAAAAGAGCATCACTAAGCCACTATTTTGGGTTAACACGTAGGCCTACACTTACTACCAAAACACACTTAAAATTTCTCATCCACATAAATTATCTTCTAGTTTTTCCCCAAATATCGAAAGAAAATAAACATTCAACTCTAAGAAAACAACCATAAATATTAAGGTTTTTCCTCAGGGTAAGGGGTACACGGAGGCGTCACAATTTATAAACAAACACCACTTCTTTAACTCTCCTTGATGCGCATTTGTTTACCCACCATATAATCCCCAGCCGCCGTGTAAATATGGACAGAAAGGTGTTAGGGATGGCGCGACCTAGGTGGTCCTCCTCACAACACTTGACCCCCTCACCGTGATGGCCAGGGTACCTAGTTTAGCTTTTATCTCGAACAAAAAATGAGAGAGAGAGAGAGAGAGAGAGAGAGAGAGAGAGAGAGAGAGAGAGAGAGAGAGAGAGAGAGAGAGAGAGAGAGAGAGAGAGAGAGAGAGAGAGAGAGAGAGAGAGAGAGAGAGAGAGAGAGAGAGAGAGAGAGAGAGAGAGAGAGAGAGAGAGAGAGAGAGAGAGAGAGACCATCTGCACAGTCCTCAACTCATCAATGACGTCAATCACTAAAGTCGAAGACACCTTTTGCATTCATATGTCCTTATCTCAACCAATCACCGACAGCCTCCCCTCTTACGTCACCATGTTAACCAACCACTGACAACCTCCCCTCTTACGTCACCATGTTAACCAACCACTGACAACCTCCCCTCTTACGTCACGAATTCCTTTTACAAAATCAATGACATTCCAAGAAATTTACGTCTTACCTTCCTAATTACACCTTTGAGGAGACACGGCCCCAACACCTGGACGAGACACCTGATGCTCATTAGTTCAGGGTCCCGTAAAGCGTCAGGGAACCAGATACCCAATCATCTGCGTGTAATTTTTAATGATAACTGCCAATAAGTGAGGCAGATCGGGAGAGAGAGAGAGAGAGAGAGAGAGAGAGAGAGAGAGAGAGAGAGAGAGAGAGAGAGAGAGAGAGAGAGAGAGAAACGATAAGAGTGATGTTGATGGAGAGGGAGAGGGAAGGAGAGAGGGTGAGTGGTAATGGTGGTGGTCACAGTGGTATGTGTTGGTGGTACTGGGAGGGAGAGTGATGGTGATGGTAAAGTGGTGATTACAATGGTATGGGGGGGGGAGGTGGTGATGGTAGTGAAGAGGATGGTGATAGTAGTAGTAAAAGTGGTGGTGGTACTAGTGGTAGTAGGTGTAGGTGGTGATGGTGGTGGTAGCAGTCGGTAGTGATGGTAACAGTTGGTAGTGGTGGTGTAGGTGGTGGTGGTAGTGGTGGTGTAGGTGGTGGTAGTAGTGGTGGTGGGACGGGATAGAGTAAGTGGTAGTAGTGGCGGTGACGTCATCTGTAGCGTGTAGGGTTGTGGGCTTCTGAGGATGAGTGGGTGGGGGGTGAGGGAGAGGGTGAGGAGAAGGTAGTGACAGCCTGCCTTTCCTCCCACAATATTGACCTCACCTGACCTAAGTCTTGTTGGACCCGTCACCTGTAGAGTCTTGACCCACCCCGTAGCCTGACCAAGATGCCCTTGAACCTGTATGACCATGACCCAAGATGACTTTGACCTAAGATGACCCTGATAAAGAGACCCCTAAACACCATAATGCATTACTGTATATTTTCTGGTTGTTAAGAACTTCCTTGTACATGAGAGAGAGAGAGAGAGAGAGAGAGAGAGAGAGAGAGAGAGAGACGACTGGTATGGAACAGGCGACACTTGCTAGGGGATAACAATGACGAGAGAGGGGGAGGGACATTAGGGGGGGGGGTAGAGGGAAGGGTTCGCATGAGTAATATTTATAAAGAAGTGAGTCAGGGGGGAGGGGCAGCAGCGGCGGGTCAGGGCTGATGGGGTAAATAACAAGCCTGCTTCTGCAATTATCTGCGTTCCAAAGGCTCCGGGTACTGTGGGAGAGGCTGCTGTAGGCTCCTGGGAGAGGGAGGGAGGGAGGCTTAGGTGAATGTGGGAGGGTAAATCAACTAGATCAGGGTGGGTATATAGGTGATGGTGGGAATATAGGTCAGGGTGAGGATGTGGGGACGGGGGTAAGGGTGGATCAGAGAGATGACACTGTGAGATAAGACAGGAAGTGTTAACAAAGATGTAATGATGGAAAAACTATAGAGAGAATATAACACTCACACACACACACACACACACACACACACACACACACACACACACACACACACACTCACACACACACACAGGGACAGTGAGTCACACACGTTGGTTCCGTCACAGGATCTGACTCATCTTTTCCCTCCCTCCTAACACAACCATCTCCTTATCTCCGCTCATTCTCCCTCACATTCTCCAAGTCTAAACTACACCCCTAGAATGTTTTCCCTCTTTACAATGTATAAACTGACCATATTTTCCGTGAGTGAGTGAGGCCCTCCCAGACGACCTTCCCCCTGGTGAGCGCCGTCATCCCCTCCGTCAGATGGTTCCCGCCCCGCCTGCCACATCCTCCCGGTCTGACCACAAACTCATTCTTCGTTCCTCCAAGTCCCGTCTTTTCTTCATCCTTCTCTCCGACACAACACTAATACCCGGGGTTCAGGTTACGGGCTATCACCATCTTTAGTTACTGCCCGTCTTTACCGTTTATTATTTTGCTTTCCAACGGGACCACACAGGATAGGCTAAGACCACGAGACACACACACACACACACACACACACACACACACACACACACACACCCACACACACACACAGCAGGAGATACAATTTTAGAGAGAAGGAGGAAAGGTAATGCCACCCCGCCCTCCTTACAAAATTCTTAGCTTGATTCCATTCCATTCGCTGGCTGAGACGATTGAAGGTTGTATCCCAATCTTATATGTCACCCCAAAGATCCCTCAGATAACACAGACTCACCGGATTGAGTCAGTTCACACTCCTGGAATCTTAAATGGGGGATTCTCCCTCTTTCCCCGTGTGATCTAAATCTATCTCCCCCTCCCCCGACCGCGATGCTGCCCTGCCCTGCCCTTCCTGCCAGGCCCTTACGGCTCCCAGGGATGGTGTGGCCCTTTTCGGACTCTCCAGGATCTGGGACAGAAGGATAAACATCGTGGGACTCAGTGGGCGAGGCAGGAGAGAGCGAGGGAGGAATGTGATCACTTCGCGGCTCGACATAACTTGGTCTTCCTCAACTCTACAGCGTCTCCGTTTTCAAGGGATTTGACTGGGCCTCTCTAACTCAGGGCAGCAGCCACACTAACACGGGTTAAGGGAGAAGTTACAGTAAGAGATAAATACTTGCTTTAAGGGATACTTCAGGATTGGATAAGTGGATTATTACTTACCATAGTATAACCAATATTAGATCAAACAGACGAATTGACAATTATATTAAAGGTCTACAACGCTGGGTAAGAGGTTCTATATTTACGTTATCTTCACAAAAAGCTCTAATATAACTCTGAGACTCCATTGATAACACTTAGTGAAGGTTTACGGCGTCACAAAAATCCTACATGAAACGACTCTTGAGTTTTGAGACAAATCGTTTGGGTATTTTTTAATTAAAAGCTTAACACCGCCGCCGTGAGCCGCTTAAGCCTGAGCTATGACAGATAACACATATATGAGAGAGAGAGAGAGAGAGAGAGAGAGAGAGAGAGAGAGAGAGAGAGAGAGAGAGACGTAAACACAACAAACGAAGACACGGAAAACTGTGTAAACAAAAAATAACTCGAGAAAAACGGAAACATAAACAAGAATTAGAGAAAACTAGAATAAATGAAGATTAGAATAAACAAAGCACAAGATAAACAACATTGAAACAGGAATAAGAAGAACTGAGAAAACAAAACAAAAATGAATTAAAAGAAGAACGAGAAAGAAGAGATAGGAAGAAAATGGAGATCATAGGACGACTGGCGTTACTAGACAGGTTTAGTCACAATAGGGAACTCTTAAAACTGCCCCGGGTACAAAACCTGGCTACGGGGTGACAGGTACACCTATGTTACCTGGGGGGACCTGTCATTGTGACCTGTCCTAACCACACCAACCTTCACCTAACCAATCCTAACATAACCTAACCAACCCTACTCACTCTTACACCTAACAACCTCTCTCACTGCCCACCCCTCTCTCCTCCCACAACAGGTGTAGTCCCCCCACCAGTCCTAGCTGGCTGAGAGTGCCACACGACATGTCAGGTTATGGTGACACTAAGGAAGCGCCAAAGTCACCAGGAGGAAGTGCCAAGTGTAGTGTGTGAGGAAGGTGTCTGACACACACGTGGGCTGGGCACTACCCTACACGGGGCAGGGAGAGAGAGAGAGAGAGAGAGAGAGAGAGAGAGAGAGATGCGGTATATGTGACGTAACATGGCTCACTGAGTTACTCCCTAAAGAAAGAAAACCTCATAAACTTTTTAACAAATGGTGACGTTTATGTTCAGGAAACGGCCGCCGTCGTGTGTACTCCGGGAAGGAAGGAAGGTTGGGTGGGGGGAGGGGTGTGGAGGCCAGAGGGGAGGGGGTGGAGGCCAGGAGGGGGACATTAGCTAATAACAATATACTCTACCCCCTCTCTATCTCTCTCTCCCATAGATATTAAAACAGATTTAATCACTTTTGGTGTCTAGTTATCAGGAGGAAAATGAAGGGTGAACGATTTTTCCTCTTGTGTGGTGTCGACGTCCTGCAGTGTGTGTGTGTGTGTGTGTGTGTGTGTGTGTGTGTGTGTGTGTGTGTGTGTGTGTGTGTGTGTAAGTTAAAGGACAAATAGAAATGACTTCCAACAAAATTTGTCCTAAATATAGTTAATACGGCTCCATTACGGATATCACGGGTTAAATACGGATTCATTATGAATAATACGGATTACGTACAGTTCTAATACAGATAATACGAACCCAAATACAGCCACAACACGGATCATATGACCTTAAGATACGGGCTCAATGTGTTCGCTATCCCCGGCTTCCCTCCCTGCAACGCTTCTTCAGTGTAGTGGCGTGCCGTAAAGTGTGAGGTGTCCTTTGTATGGTGGAGGGCCTCGACCACCAAGTGTACGTCCCTCCCTCCCTCCCTCAACACACCTTAACGTGGGCCTCTTCCTCCTCCCGGTGCGACTCCCTCAACAGCTGTGATTCCTGCTGGGGTGATGAGGGCTCGCACGACACTTGGGGTGGTACGGAGGGAGGACCCATGTGTGACGACGGTGACTTAGTAGAGGAAGGCGTAGGTGAAGGAGATCAAGGAGGGCCAGCGAGAAGGAGGGCCAGCGAGAAGGAGAGAAGGGTGAGACGGAGAAAAGGAGAGAGAGAGAGAGAGAGAGAGAGAGAGAGAGAGAGAGAGAGAGAGAGAGAGAGAGAGAGAGAGAGAGAGAGAGAGAGTGGGAGGGAGGAGGAGGATATCAAAGGCTTGCCAGGACAGAGGCAGATCAAGAGAGAAAGAGGGAGGGTGAGAGAGGGGGGAGGGAGGGAGGGGTAGTAGCTCTATGTTATAAATTGTGCCCTGCTCGAGGCCTGACAACCCCTTTTAAATGGATGTTTGGTCGGGTTGGTTCCCGTATAAACAGCGGGATAATTCTGCAACTGGGGTTATCTTGAGGTTGATAACCCCGCCCCTACCCTCCACACCCCCTTCTCATGGATCGCTGCCCCGCGCCCACACCCACCCACACGCACCTTGCCACACCCACCCTCCTACACCTCGCTACACCCACATTCCCACCCTTACACACTGTCCTGCACTTGTCTGTCATGGGGATTTTTTGATATTTTCCGTACCTGTAAACAATAGCTCTCAGAGGACCAAGAGTGACCGCCCATGAACCTGTCACTAAAGAGCTAGGAATCAGCATCAGGCATCACAAGACTTCAGGGAATTAAGTTCATCCTCACAACTTACTTTACGTAAACATGTCTAGTTAAGGCACAATCTCGAAGTTTAAATTCATGTCAGTCAGGTGTGTTCTTGAGCCCTCAGTCACGAAGACAATTTAGCATAAGAGACTGTGAGAAGCTGAGCCCTGGGTGGAGGCTCTCACAGTCTGGTCACTCCTCGGAGGGTAGTGAGACTCCAGCAACCTGATACACGCCGCTGATACAGGAGGCGGCTGGTAGTTCTCCAGGTGCCTCTAACTGAAGACTTGGCAGCTGACTCACCTAACTCAGAGGTACACTGCCGGTTACAAACAGTGTATGTATGTATGTATGTATGTATGTATGTATGTATGTATGTATGTATGTATGTATGTATGACCATATTCCAAATTTTTTATGTAGAGATTCACTCAGTTAACAATTACTATAATTATCAGGTGTGTGTGTATGGTGTGTAAGGTAGACTGGTGTAAGATGTTGTACCTGTGGAGGTGAGGCAGTAGGTAAGCCGCCGGGGACGATACTGTCAGGATACACCTACAAAAAGGTGACTTCCGAACCACGACAAAAAATGAAGATTTATTGTACGTCTTCAGAGAATTCAACGAGGCAGACGGAGGTAATCCTTTCACTGCCAGCTGATGACGGGCGGTATGCCAAGCACCCACCTACCCACTCACCCGCCTGCCCGCCCACACCCACTTCATCTCCCGCCCTCACACACCCGACAGGTCTCAGCAGGGCTCTAGGTGCTGTTCTACCACACTGGTTAAGCGGTACGACTCAGCAGGCCTATGGGTGTTGGGTCACCACCGTGGTTAGGTGGTAGAATTGGGCAGGTCCCCGCCACCGTAGGCCTCCCTGGGCGTGTGAGGGAAGGGTTACGTCACGGCTGGAATGCTCTGTTATGGCTACCTCGTTATCCCTGGAACGGTAGGAATGGCTCGAGAGGATGACCACACGAGAGCGAAAAAAATAATAATCCAGGCGGCCGGGCGAGGCTTTGAGCTACCGACTGATGGTTTTTGTGGACCATTGTGTTGCCTACACCGACCCCGTCTATCAGTGCATCTGGCCTCTGATTTCCGTAGACTTTGATGAAGGATGAGAGGGACTGGTTCTTGTACAGGAGGCTGGAGGACGTGGCGATGAGGGATATGTTGTGAAAGAATAAACAACAAAGCCGAATATAATGAACGAGGAAAAAATCCAGAAGGAATATAAGCAATTTACGATTTTTCCTAATGACCAGACTTACGAAAGTTAATACTTCTTAAAACGTATTGATGTTCCAGTTGACAGCAGTGATGACAGTGAGCTAGTAACAACTGACCTGTACTGTACGGTGGGAAGTGGCCGTTTAGTATAGGTGTGGTGCCCGTTACGGCGTCCAGGTGTTAGAGCGTTAGTGTAGGCGTATGGCGGGCGGTGTAGGTGTTGGGCAGCTGGTGAAAGTTAGCGACAAAATCGGTACATATTCCGTCCACACTCGCCTATGGTAGGTGACACACTGACCTCTCATCGTGGAAGATGGAGAAAAGAACAGAAGTGACACTCACCCTCAACATGACACACTACACACCTTAAAAACAAAAGAAGCGTGACTCACCCCGATTTCCTGGAGGGTGTGAGAACAAAAAAGTGACACTCACCCTAAACGAGAAGCGTGACACTCACCCTGATCTCCTCGAGGGTGACGGAGTTATCGGTGTACTGGACGAGGCGGGAGGGGTCGAGGGGCGGAGACTCCTTGATCTTGGAGGAGAGGAAGAGGCAGACGGTGCCCAAGAGCTGTAGCTGCTCCCGCCGCATCTTGACCAGCGAGAGGAACCTGTCCATCATGTTCATGGCCAGCGTGAACACCTCCTCCTCCTGCCGCTCCGCCTGACACACCTGTCCAATGGGGGAGACAGAGGGTCAGTCATGGTGAAGGAAACAGTAAATGGGGCAGGTGAATGAGGGGATAGGTGTGTGTGTGAGGACAGATTAATCAGAGGAGACAGGTAAATGAGAAGACAGTAAGGGGGCAGGCGAATGAGGGACATGTGAATATGGGGACAGGTGAATGAGGGACAGGTGAATATGGGGACAGGTGAATATGGGGAAAGGTGAATATGGGACCAGGTGAATATGGGGACAGGTGAATATGGGGACAGGTGAATATGGGGACAGGTGAATGCGGGACAGGTGAATGAGGGACAGGTGAATGAGGGACAGGTGAATATGGGGACAGGTGAAGGAGGGAGGAGCCACCAGTGAGGGTTCCACAGATACTGGAAATGACAAGGTGAGTGGTACGTAGGAGTGAGGGGAGACGTGAGTGAGGGAATACATAACCGACACAACACTTGAGGGGAAGTGAGGGGAAGTGAGGTGGAACACGCAAGACACAATAAAATATGAGTTAAATATAAGGTTAGTCAACACATCAAAATAATATATGATGAAATTTCTTATACAACAAAATTCTAAAAAAAAAATCATAATTACACACACACACACTCAAACAAACACAGTCATAACACACACACACACACACACACACACACACTAACAGGGTGTGGGCGGAGGTTCTGAGACATCACTAAAAATACGTATCGTTCTCAACCTCGATCATCCCTCATGCTGTTGCGGCTGCTCTTACTGTTGCTATTGCTGTTGCTATTGCTGTTACTGCTGCTGTTACTGTTACTGCTACTGCTCTGCCCTACACCTGCCCCCCCCCCCACTGCTGCTTATGCTACTACTTTTTGCTGTTCTCTCCACTGTTCCTCCTCCCGTGACCACTGTTGTTAATACTGCTTTACCGTTACTGTTGCTCTGTCCCTCTTCTGTTGTTTTTCCCATTGTTTGCCGTTTCTCCTGTTTCCTTCGCTGTTAATGCTGTTGCTATGCTGTCCATTGCTTGTCATCTGTCTGTATAATATTTCTCGTTTCACCTACTGACCAAAGACCTAACACTGTGAGAGGTGTGAGGGGAGAGGTGAGAGGTGGGGTGTGAGGTGTGGAGAGGTGGGGGTGTGAGAGAGGTGGGGGGGTGGGGGGTGGGAGGTGGAGGTGGGGGTGGGGTGGAGGTGGGGGTGGGGTGTGAGGGGGGTGTGTGGAGGTGGGGGGTGTGAGGAGAGAGGGGGTGTGAGAGGGGTGGGGGGGTGGTGTGAGAGGGAGGGGGTGTGGGAGGGGGTGTGAGAGTGGGGGTGGGGAGGTGGGGGTGTGAGAGGTGGGGGTGTGGGGGGTGGTGAGGTGGGGGTGTGTGAGGGTGGGGGTGTGTGTGAGAGGTGGGGGTGTGGGGGTGGGGGTGGGGAGTGGGGGTGTGAGGGTGGGGTGTGTGAGGGAGGTGTGAGGTGGGGGTGTGAGGGTGTGTGGGTAGGGGTGTGAGGAGAGGTAGGGGTGTGAGAGGTAGGGGTGTGAGAGGAGGTGTGAGAGGTGGGGGTGTGAGGTGGGGGGTGTGAGAGGTGAGAGAGGTAGGGTGTGAGAGGTGGGGGGTGTGGGAGGTGTGAGGGAGGGGGTGTGAGGGAGGGGTGTGAGGGGGTGTGGGGAGGGGGGTGTGAGAGGGGGGGTGTGTGAGGTAGGGGGGTGAGAGGGAGGGGGTGAGAGGGAGGGGGGTGTGAGAGGAGGGGGTGTGAGAGGGAGGGGGTGTGAGGGGGGGTGTGAGAGGGAGGGAGGTGTGAGAGGTGGGGGGTGAGGGTGGGGGTGTGAGAGGTAGGGGTGTGAGAGGGTGTGTGAGAGGTGGGAGGTTGAAGGGAGTAGTTACAGGAATGGGCGCTGTACCGTAACAAGTTCTTAAAGGTGTGTCTATATGTGTAATTGTTAAGACGGTACAGTGTGTGTGTGTGTGGCAATGATTTACACAGGTGATCAATGCCACGTGTTTGAACATGTTTGTGCACCAAGGCCGGGATGTACAATACTGGCCGCGGGCTACAGCATGTTTGGCCGTGTGTGTGAGAGAGAAGGCAGGTTCCAACAGGTTTGCTAGCGAAAGTGTAAACAAGGAAAGATATTCAAAGATGTACACAAGTTACGACGTGTGTGTGTGTGTGTGCGAGGGGAGGCCATCTTAGGGGTGGACGGACACACACACACACACACTAATCAGCTTCGTTTACTGTACGGCATTATGGTCTTACTGACGGATGACGCACCACACCCATTGTCATCCACCACCCACCCACCATGGATGTCAAAAAAAAAAAGAACTACCACTTTCAACAACAACAACTACCACCATCACATCACCCACCAACACTTATCACCAGCAGTCATTACTACCAACCACCACTACCACAACCAACCACCACCACCATCAACCACTAACCCACAACACAAACTACCTCCTTGTCACTCTCTCGTCCTTACAAACTGGGTAAGGTAAGTTAGGGAGGGGGCTCAGGTAGGCCTACAACCGGTATTTACCAGAGGCCTAGAGACTTAAGAAACTATATTGTAGGTTGGAAAGAGTCAAGACTATACAGGAGACATCTTGGAGTGGAGATGATGATGCCCAGAGGAAATTAAACCTTATCTTTCCTGATCTAAAATAAATAACCCTTAGGGGATGAAAGGGTTGAAAACCATCATTCACAAGGGGTTAAATCTAATTATCTAAACTATTAACATTTAATTTAACCACATAAGGAAAAAGAGGGTTAAAATAATCGTCCTAACTTATCGTAAGTCAACTAATTCAATCAATCATGGGTTAAACAAGAGTAGAAAAGATGTTAACAAGATTCAAACACGTAAACAAGAGACAAGTCAGCATTAGGTAAATAATTTTAAAAAGTTAAACAAAAGTCAACCCAAGTATACAAACATGAAAACAAAAGTAAACAATAGGTAAAGAAATGATCAGATACAAAAGTAAACAAGGAGTAAACACAAGAAAAAACAAATAAGAAAAAACATGTCAAACACCAAAGAAAAACAAAGCAAACACGAGAAAAACAAATCAAGCAAACACGAGGTAAACAAGGCGTAAACACTTGGATGGGCCTCTAACCTTGGGAGCTTCACAACAGTAACACCAAACAAAAGTTTTAATTCGACCCTGTAAAACAATCGTCAGGGCGACCGTCTAGGGCCCTAGGCAAAGGTTCCGTCGTCCCTATTAAGGTTAGCAATACAGTCGACAATCTTTACTATAATCTCAGTTGTGTTGTCGATTTGGCTTCGTCTCGGCTGATAATCCCCCTTTCTATGTGATAATCTCCCTTTCTAGTTGATAATCTCCCTCGTATAATCAACATCCTCCCTCGTCAGATGGACTCCCTCCCTCAACCTAGATAAATACATTTCAAAGGTTCTTACGATACCTTTCCCAAAATGGCTATCAGAGCACGCCTTCACCTCGTACACTTGAGCAACGACAAAAACATAGCAGGCGGAATAGCGTCCAATTCACTCGGTCTGTATCGCAACCAGACCTGTTCTTACATAGACCCAGTCAGTGAGGAGGGGGGGGGGGAGTCAACAGATGAATCTCAAGAGGTTCCAGAGTCTTAGTTCAGCAGGTAGGACAGGAAAGGTACCGCGTTGTCCCTATTGTGGGTACCTGCGACCTAGAGAGGGAAGCTCGAGACAGCCGGAACTGCGATGATGCTGTGTTGGTTGGTAGTGGTGGTGAGGCCCCTGATGGGTGACTCACCGAGGCCCACTACCCGAGGGGCGTCGCCGACCTAGCATATACAGTGTGTGTGTGTGTGTGTGTGTGTGTCTGTACGCCAACACTCTCACCACACTCACCCAAAACCATCGCTTCCTCACGCTTATTAATTCCCCTTCTGTGGCATGAGTCCCTGTGGGGAGATAGTCCACCCCTGGGTCCTCTTTATACCTAGCCTGGGTGCCCTACGCTGCACTCCCTACCTCCCTCTCCCTTTCTCCCGCAGTCTACCCTCCCAGCGAACAGACAAAGGAGGGGACCTGATCGGAGGGTCACGAAGGGAGGAACGGAAGAGCACAGCTGGAGGGAGGGAGGGAAGGAGAGGACGAGAGAGATGGCTGTCTGGAAGGTATTCTGTAAAGACCTGGATGTCACAAAGAATTGGGAGGTATTACGTGGTGGGCAGCGCAGTAGGCCAGGAAGGTGGACAATTACATAATGTTAGGGGTAAGGACAACACCCATTACCTTGGGTCATACCTGGTTATGGTAGGTCAAACGTTCACACTGTCTCAACTCATCAGGTCAAACGACATCGTCACACGTCACCAAGACTTGACAAAAACAGGGGTTGAAACTGATTCATTTGGGGTTAAATTTGGGTGGATTTTTTAAGGTTAGAGGCATAGTTGAATTTGGTTAATTTAACGTTGACTGAATTGAAATCAGGGTTAAATATCTGCGAGCTAGATTTTAAAGGGATGGTTTAAGGGATAGAATCTAAAGGGATAGGTTAAGGGTTTAGATTAGGCTGCTGGTTTAGTTTTAGGGCACTATTTAAGGGTACGGTATAGACGGATGGTTTAAGGGGACGAATTATGAGACGATTTAAAGGTTTAGTTTAAGGTTTAAACTGAAGTATACTATTTAAAGGAGGGATTATGAAGTAGAACAGAACGCCAGACGCTCAATTGCTCGTACTGGCATTGTTTTCATTAATGCGGACCAAAGAGTCACGCGTACATATCGCAAATCACAAACGTAATTCCTCAATCACCTACAAACTTAAGATAAATTACCAATAACACAATGTAAATCCAAAGTTAATTAAACTATCGATTGGTTACTGGAATCACTTTACAATATTAGTCAATACAATTTTCAACCATATAATCTTTAAAGAAACGCTCGATTATAACTATATTTTTATCAGTCAAAATATATTTAATCTCCAACAGGTATCTCGACATCGTTTCTGTCCGGATAATAGGTCACGTTTTAAGCATTATTATTGAAGGGTGTGGTGTGGATCACTTGATTAGGCAGCCACCCCCCCCCCCCCTAGCTTATTTCACCTTATAATCCAACTTCCTAACACTACTGGGGGGTTAGGTTAGCGCTATGGT
This sequence comes from Homarus americanus, assembly GCF_018991925.1. Taxonomy (NCBI): domain Eukaryota; kingdom Metazoa; phylum Arthropoda; class Malacostraca; order Decapoda; family Nephropidae; genus Homarus; species Homarus americanus. The sequence continues at coordinate 421,440 of NW_024735416.1, read as the reverse complement.
GTTTATTCGTCAGTTGAAATAAGCTACTGTTCAATGCTTTTTATTTACTATTGTTTATAACAGACAGAGTCATTTAGCACCGAATACACGCCTCAAGTGGTGTCCTAGTTAACATTTAAGTAACTTCTATCAAAACGAAGAGAAAATAATCATCTAAGTTTGTCAAAGTTATCTGTGTTTAATACTAAGTTCGTCTAAATGGTTTACGCAAAGTACGGGCTCCAAGTTCTCTGCGTTCAGTGGTCAAAACAAAACTGGACAACTTATTTCACCCTGCAGCTGGGGACGACCTGCAGCAGGGTGGTGGTGGCGGGGACAGCCTGCATCCACACAGCCAGCAGGTGGTGGTGGTGGTGGTAGGAGTGGTGCAGGCCGGGCAGTGGGTGATAACAGACCTATCTCACCACACTTCTGGGAACATCACATCAGCCACACATCCATCTGTTTACATGCCAGTCTCTCACACACGTCCGCCGCCCCCATCACTCACACTGCTTGTATGACTGTCTACGTTGTGTTCATAATATTAATAAATAAATAATAGTAATGTTAACTATGCCCGGTAATAGTGATAACAATAATACGTTAATAGTAACATTCAAACATGTAATAATGATACTATGATCAGTTATTATAATGGGAACTACTTATAAGACCAATAGTCATACACTAATAACGAAAAGAACAAAAAAACAACTAGAAGAAAAGCAGAAATAATAATAATATTATAAGTCAGTAAACAATGTAAATTCAAATTCAGTATTAGATGTTTGAGTATACAACATTTGAGCTTTACTTAGGGTAGTTATATACTCTACTCTCGGGTCCTCTCCCAAAAGCCTTCAAGACATACCCTACCCCGTGTGTTAAGTGATGGCGGGGATATATATATGGGCTCGTGGGCCGTGGGTTCGAGTCCTGGCGGGTTGAGGTGTTGATTATATATATATATATATATATATATATATATATATATATATATATATATATATATATCCACAATGAAAACGTGGATAAGATAAATCTTGATAAAATCGGGAAAAGAAACAACGGGCGCCTTAGCTTTCGTCTTTATTCAAGACATCTTCAGAGGCAACTCCGTATTTCCTATATATATATATATATATATATATATATATATATATATATATATATATATATATATATATAATGCAGACTATGATTATATTTGCGAGTGAAATGTTTGGGGGAAGATGAGAACGGTGAATATCTCAGTGTCTGGATGGGAGAAAGGTGAGCATGACAACACCTGGAGGAGGTGAAGAAGGTGAACACGACAGAGTCATGAGAGGGTCCGGCCAGCTGTCATGGCTGCCCGGTACTCCTTTCACGTCCCATAAATATCCCCAAGATTACGCTCGTCTCACAGTGCGTCGCCGACTGGAGGTCGTGTGATAACATCTACTGCCGGGAGACACGTGGCCCCGGCACCAGATTCTGCCATGTCCAGTGGCCACGGGATGACGCGTGTCCGGCCAGAGGCGACTACAGTACTGCTGCTCCCACACACACACACACACACTCAGAGGACACTCTCGCAGTGCTCACAGTAACACGCTCCCGGGATACCATCATGGACTTGAACTCCTCGAATGTGTTACAAATGTGGAGTGAGACAGGCGAAGGGCAGCCTGGCAACGGATGGCAGCACTGTCTCACTCCTACCACTCCTTGCAACACCTCAACAGCATTCTTGCATTGCATTACACACACACACACACACACACAGTAAAACAATCACCAATTTCTCTCGATACCATCACCCATATCTGCAATCACATTCTTAGACAACCATCATTAGTCTCCACATACATTTCAGGACACACATCTTTAGTCAAGTCACACGCACACTCAAATCTGTCACATCAACACAATCCTTTATAACTACATTTGTGACACATCTTGTACCACACACAGAAACACACCTTAATTGTACCACCTTAAGTGTACCAACACACACACACACACACACACACTGGTAGTCTGGGACATGGACCTTGCCTGTATCACTCAGAAGCTTGACACACACACAACCAACTTGGAAACTCCGACTTGTGCCACACATAAACATTGAAAAATCATTCTTGTACTTCACACACATCTGACGAACCTTATCTGCGCCACACTCCAAGACAGGCACAGACAGAGATATAGGGATTTATTCATTAAGAGCCCCATACAAGTTCACATTAGTTCAACATGTGCATAAATACACAAGGAATGCAAACAATTACATATAATAAGTAGATCTAACCCAGGATAGCCACAAATATGTTAAGCTTTATTGCAATAACGACCATAGCTCCATAAATTTTCATTGCACACACACACACGCGTGCGTTTATTTATACCACATAAAAATACACAATTCATTTATGCCCAAACGACAAATTTCTGAAAACTACTCCTTGCACTACACAGATATACCCCCCCCCCACCAGCTTAATATTTCTACCCAGACAAACTTCACATTACAGAACATTTGAACAACATTATCATGTTATGTATAAGTGCACATTGACGATACAAAGAGGTTACTGTATCTTCACACTATGTACCATTACAGCCCTTCAATACTGTACGAGGAGTGTCAGTTAGGTTACAGAATTCCCTCACCATATAAAGCTAAGATCATTTACCATTTACGATATAAAATTAACATTCTATAATCACAGCCTTTCATTACAATATATGGAGAAGCAGGAATAATACAGTACCTCCATCTATACCTCTGTATACCCCTCAGTACTGATCAGTGAACTCAAGATGCACAGACACAGGCAAAAGATAACTAGATCCACCTACCTGTAACATCCAGTGGGCGACGATCTCTCTCATGTGTGGTTCAACGTCTGTTTGCACACACGAAAAGTAACTCGAATTTGGCATGTATTTTTCCTCTAAGTTCAAGAGATTTAATAAGACTCGGTCATCTTTAATTAACACTGGGTCTAAGTAAGCTTTGCACTTCATATCGAGGTCCATAGAAGCATTTTCGCAACAGAGAAGATCCATTTTGTCCAATTTAGTTGTGCCGTTGCCGCACTGAGGTAAGGCAGTCTGTTTAATTAACTATTATACTGCGACTACTGAGTGGTTGAAGACGACACTGTCAGTCAGCACACGACGTCGTACAGCTGACCATTGTGGCGCGACTTGACAACCTGTTTATAAAATGCTTATGTGCAAAATTATGACTAGTTTTAAGCGGACAAAACACTGACACCGAACCTCGAACCATGCAACTTTTCTCTATGTCTATAATCGCTTTAATTACTCGTAATACAGTAGAGCACTTGTTGCTTTGATGAAATGAGGTAGGATGAATAGAGTGGCATCGGAAAAATTATTCACATAATCTTAATTTGCGCTGTCACACTGCACTTGCATTTAAATAGAACAAGGTCGCGAAGGCCGGAGCGAAAGATTTGCGTACGTTCCCACTCAGGTCTCCGGCCTCACTGAGTGAAGTTGGGAACGAGGCGCGGTGGCTCGTCTCGTCGATACTGGTACCACAGCTTCAAGCTTCACCTTCCTCGGATGCCATTTCTTCAAAACATTGACTCAGTCTCCCACACTAAACAATAATGACACCTATAACTTAATCGTTAAATTGTCATCAGTATTTGATAAATACTTAAAAGGTATAACGGGATGAGTTTATATTACGAGAGAAGTAAACACCGTCGTATATTGTATTAAAAACACAATGTGTGGCAAGACACAATGGGGCAGCAACAGATGCGAGACGTAGAGAGTTTCCGTGCCACCTTCTTTATCTTGCATAATTACTTGCTAATCGAATACCTTGCGGGTATTCCGGTGAGGTTGGTTGAGGGCAACGTATCTCTACCTAAACACAAAGATGAGAAGCAACAGCAGAAATGAGGCAAACACATCTTCCTCTGCCAGAGTTTCCAGGTACCACCACCATCCGACAAACCATTCGTGCCCACGCAAATCCAAGAATTATTTATCCTCTTTTAGTTATTTTAATAAACAGTTATTACCCCGTCACCAAGTGAGGGGATAGTCAGCGGATAATCTTAAAATACAGCGTAGTGGCGAAACAACTAGCATAGTAAATAAAGAATGACTATATTGACAGGATTTTCTCACCGGTTGCCGTGTCATAAAAAAAGACGAGGATCAGTGAAAGGTAGGTAGTCCGGTCCAACTGTAGGAAGAAGAAGGAAAAAACAACTCACAGAGAAAGTTGTGTTGACGCCTTCATGAAAGCCAGTCCATCACACTGCCCGATAACTGCTCTTCCTCCCAGCTCGCTAAACAACCGACAGAGGTGGTTTATATAAATTCTACCTGGTACCTACTGTATTTTCTCACCTATACGTTAACTCACTCTCTCTTTTGCTTACTCGGTCGCGTTTACTGTCTCATTTCCTCGCTTTCTCCGGCTCTCGCACGCGCTTATTTCCTCACGGCTCTCTTTATCTCTCATATTTCGTTATGTCACCCTCTCTACTTCTTACTAACTTCCTTGCATTATCTCTCCCTCTCACTGTTTCCCTTTTTCACGTTCTCCAACTCACATAACTTGCCTTCTCTATCTCGTACTCTCTCATTATCTTGCTCTCATTCACTCTCGGTCCCTCATTCAGTGAAGCTGTCACTCGTTCACTTCCCCTCACTCATTCCTTCCCCCTCACAGTATCACACTCGCTCACCCACACCTCTCGTTCTCTCACATAAACATCCAAGAATTAGTACAGTGTGTGTGTGTGTGGAATTGTGTATATATTCATATGTCATACAATTGCACACTAACATACACAAACAACTACAGTATACTCTCAATAATGTAGCAGTATATTAGTACCAACATCTACTGTATATATACATAAGTTAACGTCTGTTTGTTTGTCGTCGCTATTCACGGTTCAAATTTTGAAGAAAGATATTTGAAATTTTGGTAAAGAGATGCGCATGCGCGGCGAAGTGACAAGAACCCAGATGGCGGAACTTTGGCCTGGTGGGTTAGCTCCAGTGATCGGCCACAGTTTATTAGAGAGCTGAAATTGGGTGAATTTGTGTAAAATAGCCTCAGGAATTCTCACGAACAGAAAATACAATTAAATCAATAGTTTTTTCGAATTTTTACTCATTAAAAAATCGTTTTATACATATGGGGGTGTACTGTTATGTGACGCGGCATTAAAGGGGGTGGAAGAAACTGTGTGAGATAACCGCCTTAGGGCATAACAAAGACGGGGATGATGTGTGACAACTATGGATAATATTTGAATAATATTTGAGAGGTTTTTTTTCACTCAAATAAGTACACTGCCACTCTCTCGGGCAACTACGGGTACCCGCAACTGGTAATAATAATAATAAAACAATATAATAAGAGAATGATGAAGATGATGATGAATTGATGATGATGACATTGACGATGATGATATTATTGACGAATGATAATTACAACAATCATGATTACCGAAATACATCCATTTAAGGAATACAAAGACAGAGATAGGAATAGAATAACAGAATCCACCTAACGTATAGGACAAGTGAGACGTCAGTTGTGTGTAAACAAACATACCGAGGAAACTGAACCACTGTCTCTGGCCTCTTCCTGTTAGAGGGAGTTTTATTGTGACTGGTGAGGTCGGGGCTGTGGAGGTTACTGATCTTCCTTGTAACATGACGTCATCTCCAACATAAGCCTATGTGCTTTGTGGTTTGAGGTTAACCATGAGAGGTTCACCATGAGAGGTTCACCATAAAACATAAGAGGTTCGCCCTAAGAGGTTCACCATTAGAGCTGCACCATTACATGACCTACTGTATTCATCATAACATAATCATAACAGACAATCTTAACAACACGGTGGTAGTAACATCATCATCATAACATCATCATAACACAACCATAAAACAGCAGCACCAGCATCACCACCATATCATCACCATAAGACAACACTCACCACAACACCATTCAAATACAAGTAAAAAACAAAACACGTATTTTCGATACAGTTTGAAGCACCAACAAGTGAAGCATTAATAAAGCTTGACCAGACCTGAGACAAGACAAACATCCGCGTTGTTGTAGGCTGAACATCACCTTCTGGGAACTTCTAAACGTTCCTCCTCTGCAACATTCTCACCTCCTCGACATTTGCATAAACACACAAGAAATATCTCCAACAAAATAATAATACAAATAAAAAGACTACTAACGATAATAAATAATAATAATAATGATGATAATAATAATAAAAATACTACTACTACTACTACTACTACTACTACTACTACTACTACTACTACTAATAATAATAATAATAAACTAAACCTCTGTCTTTAAGTGACTATAATGATTTAACTTCTAACCGACCCAAAACTCCAACCCACGTAAGTCATTGATAACTCTACGGTAAATGCTCTTCACAACACGTCTAGCTTCAGATCATGGAGGTAATACTGGGATATTAAATGCCAGGTAAGGTTGTGGGAGTATGGGGCGTTGGGGGTTCACTGATATTTTCTATAGCCTTTGAGATGTGTTCGAGAAGGAGGAAACGAAGGAGAAGAAGAAGAAGGAAGAGACTAAATACAAAAGAAAAAACAAGAACTAGAAGTAAAAGAAGAAGAAAGATTGATAATATGAAAAGAACAAGAATGGTGATGAAGGATGATGAAAAAAAAAGGAAGAGAACAAACGAAGAATAAAAAGAATAGGAAATAATCTGAATAATATAAAATAAGAAGAAAAAGACAGATTTTTTTTACTACTACTACATTTTTTTAATGGCCTCCAGCCTCCCCCAGTAGCCATTCTTTCGCCACCATTTTATTACCTTAATATTAAATATCCTAATACATAAGTAGCTATCCTAGCTGTGTTGAGTTAGTTGAGCCGCAGATCTATGCGGCATTCAGTGACTGTAGCCTCATAGTCAATATCTGCAACTGTTGTCGGCTTTGGGGCCGATGCTCTCGTTCCCCTGAGGCAGAGCAAAGCCGACCGAAGGAGAGAGAAGGACAGTCGACTTTTCATCCAGGCTGTAACATAACTTCTGGGCTGCTGCTTCTGTTAGGATATCACCCCCGCGAGTCTGGCGTAGAAGCATCTTGCACTTGGTCCCATCCCACCAGAGGTTGTGAGCACTAGAGGAGTGAAGCTGCCTTGAACAACGTTCTGAATTCTCTTCCAGTATGCCCTTATCTTGTCGTTCTCATTCCTCTTGTGTGCAGCTACTGCTACTACTACTGCTACTACTGCTACTACTACTGCTGCTACTACTACTACTACTGCTACTGCTGCTACTACTAATAATAATGTGAAAGAATAAAGGCAGATGGACATAACACACAATTCTCCAAGTATAAGGAATGTGGTGGTGGTTACAGGTGGTGGTGGTGGGTGACTGACGCACCTCAACCAAGGTGTGAGGGATGGCCTACCTGGAGGAGGAGGAGGAGGAGGACAATGGAAGCTAATGCCAAACAGAGACTTGGAGTGGGTGACTGTGGGAGGACTGTGTGTGTGTGTGTGTGTGTCTCATATACACACATGCACCCACACACATTCATTCGCCCACACGGTATATGGAGGTATGTGTTATAACAGTGGAAAAATCAACAATAGCAACAACAACAGTCGCAAAAACAACGACTGGACTTTTAACAGGACCAGAAACAATTGCACTACCACCCCCACTAACTACCACCACCTCTAACTACCATCACCACTAACTACCATCACCACTAACTACCATCACCACCTACCACTACCACCTACTATCATCACGATCTACCACCATCACCTACTACAATCACTACCTACTGCCAACACCACCTACCATCACTACCTACCACCACCACCACCTACCACCACCACCACCTACCACCACAACCACCTACTACCCACAACCACCATACAGGAGAATGTCAACCATGAATGGTGGGTCCCCCTAAAAGTCACCCCCTGCGGTTTTCCAAGGTGACGCGGCCACAAGACCTGCGCCACCACGGCCAAAATTATAACTCTTATATTAATTACGTCCTGGGCTGCCCTTTACATTTCCTGCGGAAGGGCCACAGTGCATCTTTCCTGGAAGTGCTAGTCTGCCGCCGATGTTATGGGGTCACTTTTGGGGACGTATGGCTGGGGAAGGTCACTTGGTGAGGTCACGAGGCTGGGAAAAGGTCAGCAATTTGATGTGAATATTGTGGGAGGACAGGTGTGTGTGTGTGTGTGTGTGTGTGTGTGTGTGTGTGTGTGTGTAAGTTGAGGGTACTGAGGAAGATAAGGAGCGGAGGGACAAACAGGGAGAGCAGGAGAGAGGTGAGGGAGGGGTGACGGAGAGTGTGAGGGAGGGTGACGGAGAGTGTGAGAGGCATGAGGGTGGTGGTGGGCGGCTGTCCCTGGGTGGCACTAATGACTGACGTCACTGTCTGTCTGTCGCCCCCGTGACACTCCCAGTCTGGCCCAGTCACGCCAGGAGGCAATCCCAGTCTGGCCCAGTCACGCCAGGAGGCAATCCCAGTCTGGCCCAGTCACGCTAGGAGACACTCCCAGTCTGGCTCCAGTCACACGCCAGCAGACACTCCCAGTCTGGCCCAGCTCACGCCAGCAGATACCTCCCAGTCTGGCCCAGCTCACGCCAGGAGGCAATCCCAGTTCAGCCCAGTCACGCCAGGAGACACTCCCAGTCTGGCCCAGTCACGCCAGGAGACACTCCCAGTCTGGCCCAGTCACGCCAGGAGACACTCCCAGTCTGGCCCAGTCACGCCAGGAGACACTCCCAGTCTGGCCCAGTCACGCCAACTAAAACTCCAGTCTCTTCCAATAATAATAATGTAATGATGACAATACTACTACACTACACTACACCACACCACACTACATTACATTACACCACACTACACTATACCACAGTACACTACACTACACCACACTACACTACACTACACCACACTACACCACACCACACCACACCACACCTCACCACACTACACTACACTACACTACACTACACTACACTACACTACACTATGAATGAAATGATGATGAATGAAACAGTTGAGGTGGTGGATGAGTCAGACAGCGTGGCACTGTGCCCCGTATACCGTAGACGCTGACAAACTAACTAATATTGATGTAATAGGAAAGAGCAGGAATTAATATCATAATAGTAAGGAAATCTTTAGCTGAGAGAGAGAGAGAGAGAGGAGTTCAAGGTACACCTCATGGTAAATAAAGTTTGGAGGATAAAAACGAGCATGTGTGAAGGAACAGTATAGGAATTTCATGGTAAATATTGCGTCTGAGGGGGATAAGAACGAACATAGCTCAAGGAAAATAAATATCCCAGGAAATTGTACGGTGGAGACGACCCAAGGTGTGTTAGTTAATATTTAAGTTCACAGCAAACAGTGAGCTGAGAGAGGAGGAATAAAAGTGAATGAATGATCCGTAAGTTAACTGTGTACAGAGAGGTTGAAGGCCAAGAACGAACGTGAGTAAATGAAGAGTAAGGAATTTATAGTAAACAGAGAGAATAGCGGTTTAAAGAGGATATATATTACGGATGATTAGAATTAAAAGATTAAACAGAATACTTAAGGTGACCTAAGGAGGCTAAAAAGTAAGGAACGGTGTAGTAAAGTGATGATGACGGATAAGACCAAACGTGATGCCTTACGAGGATCTTAAAAGTAAAAAAAAAGTAATCAGAACACAACTTATACGGCAGTGTACGATGTTGTATAAGCATCATGTGTTTGGTGATGACCCAACACTTACACAACGCGTGCAACACCCCCCCTCACAACACACCACCCACCACTACTACTACCACCATCGTCTTCACACTGCATGGTGATCCGTTGCCACTCTGACATGTACCAAAGTTTCAACGTCTATGTCCCAGTGTTGGTATCCTGGTATGTATCACCGCTATCATATCAACAGGGTTAATGTGAACAAGTATTCCCGTAGCTAAAACTTGATCTGTCCCAACGCCTCTATGACCAAGTGCAGGGATTTTCCAGAGCTGGCATATTACGACGATAATATGACCCATGACTGACATGTTCTAACTCTGGTGCGTCTCAACTACCGTCCTCTGGCATGTTCCAGCGTGGGAACGAAGGGGAACGTAAACGTGCAGGCAGGTCGTTCCCCTACGTCAAATCACAGAAAATCATGCGATCGAGATTTCGTGTTTGATTTCGACAAGATATTCACTTCTTCATCCACATTACGGCCAACATACACGATCCCGCTCAGAGAGGCCTATTTTTTTCACCGAGACAAATTACCCATTGCACTCCACTTTTGCATGGTGCCGACTATAACCTTGAGGGCCAGCTGAGGTCACGGGGGTCACTGACGTGGTGTGATCTGATGTTGTCTTATCCTTAAAGAGCGCCACTACAGGCAGAAGACGGGCGAAACTTCGTCTGGCTTTCATAAGGGTGTCATTGTCGAGTGTAGGAGGTATGCCAGGCTCTGTGGACTGCACCGACTTGACGTCTTTTTGAGTTTAAGGCCCCAGGCAGGATCATAGGATCTCTTAGCTATGGGCAGGGGTGAAGGATGCATAGACAGAAGCGACACAGAATGACAAGGGAACTACAGGAAGGAACAGGGAGGAGGAGGAGGAGGAGGAGGAGGAGACTGAATAAACGCTGGGCAGATCAATACATATAAAATTAAAGACAGCTGAACACACACACACACACCACACACACACACACACACACACACACACACACACACACACACACACACACACACACACACACACACACACACACACACACACACACACACACCTCCGACAAACAAAACAAAGACAAATAACTAAACAAAAGCAAATAAAAAGAGAAAACAAAGGAGAGAGAGAGAGAGAGAGAGAGAGAGAGAGAGAGAGAACACACAGCAGGAGGCGTGTAGAGCATCACACCTGGGGAACAAGGTGACCACCACAAACCAGCCTGCCTGGGTGTGTCGTGAGCCACCTGACGAGTTGCTCATATGAAGCCGATTGCCCACCTTGATGCTGCCCGGCAAGGTCGTCCCTCACTCTTCATGCCAGAAACCTGCAGTGGCCTGGGTACCTGTGGGGGCAGGGGTGGTGGTGTGGTAGTCTGGGGTGTGTGTGTGGTGGTGTGTGTCTGTGGTGGTGTGGTACCTGTGGTGTGGTACTCTGGGGGTGGTGGTGTGGTACTCTGGGTGGTGGTGTGGCACTCTGGGTGGTGGTGTGTGGTGCTCTGGGTGGTGTGTGGTGCTCTGGGTGGTGTGTGGTGCCTGTGGTGGTGGTGGTGTGGTGCTCTGGGTGGTGGGGTGGGTGGTGGGTGTGGTGGCTGGGTGCCTGGGTGGTGGTGTGGTCTGGGTGGTGGTGTGTGGTACCTGGGTGGTGGTGTACCTGTGGTGTGGTGGTGGTGGTGTGTGGTACTCTGGGTGGTGGTGTCTCTGGTGGTGTGGTGCTCTGGGTGGTGGTGTGTGGTGCCTGGGTGGTGGTGTGGTGCTCTGGGTGGTGGTGTGGTACTCTGGGTGGTGGTGTGGTGTGGTGGTGTGGGTGTGGGTGGTGTAGTGACCTGATTGGTATAATGTATCTTGGCAGTCGACAGGGGTGACTGCCCTGTTAAAACCAGTCCACCCCCCTCCCCACCACCCATGTCCAGCCCTCCACACCACCCATGTCCAGCCATCCACACCACCCATGTCCACATCCACACCACCCATGTCCAGCCCTCCCCACCACCCATGTGTCCAGCCATCCACACCACCCATGTCCAGCCATCCACACCACCCATGTCCAGCCATCCACCACCCATGTCCAGCCATCCACACCACCCATGTCCAAATCCACACCACCCATGTCCAGCCCTCCACACCACCCATGTCCAGCCCTCCACACCACCCATGTCTAGCCATCCACACCACCACTGTCCAGCCATCCACACCACCCATGTCCAGCCATCCACACCACCAATGTCCAGCCCCTCCACCACCCAAGGCCAGTTCTACCACCACCCATGACCAGTTCTACCACCACCCATGACCAGTTCTACCACCACCCATGACCAGTTCTACCACCACCCATGACCAGTTCTACCACCACCCATGACCAGTCTTCCTCACCTTGAAAACGAACGAAACAAAGATGGAGAAAGTGAACGAGAAAGTATGTGCGTGCATATATTTATCGATCTACACACACACACACACACACCTCGAGTACTGGTCCTACTGTTGACCGTACCTGCCCACCTTACGTAAGTCCCGGGGGCGTACAGACGGTCCTCACATGGTCAGGCACCTCCCCGGGGCTGCGCTGCGTCTCTTGGCACCTCCCCGCTGAGCTACGTCTCCTCGCCACCCACCTCACGCCATCAATTTCCTTACAGGTTGCCGAAAAATGTACACAGGTCAGGTACGCCATCTTGAGGCTAATGTTTGAACAATCACCACGAACGGGACTGCACTTCTCCCCAACCTAACCAAGAAGTATTCGTGTGTTAGGCTAGGTTAGGTTAGGTTAGGTCAGGCTCGGGTGTCTCTGCTCTATGAATGAAAGATAATATATGAATGGTTCCGTGGTTCGCGTTCGTTGTACTTCTCTAACACCGATCATCACACACACCATATATGGCACCTTGAGCCAGACGGTCTCAGGGCGTAGCTTCACACAGGACGAACAAGGACATGTTAAAGACCCAACCTGTGGAGGAAAAAAAATATATATATATTTTTCCCAGGATAAATAGAGATATCATAAAGACAACCCAGGTAAAATATAATACAGAATAGTGTATAACAAAAGTAGTCTGTTATTGGAAGAAAAATTATAATTGAATATCTTAGACGGGCAACAAGTTATTACACAACATTACTTGAAAAAAAAATCTGTAGATATTCTTCCCAGGGTGAACAAGGCCATATTAGAGATAGAACCTGTCATTACCGAGAATCTTTTTTTCCCAAGGTGGACAAGGAGATGTTAAGACACAACATGATATTACCTCATTCTTTTTCCCAGGACGAACAAAGAATTAATGACATGCCATACTAGGAAAAAATCTGTGTCTTTTTAGAGTTCAGTTACTAGCTGGATATTTACTCTCATCGGTGTAAATACAGACATTAGGGCACAAGGCTCAGTAGGCGTGATTTATAAGCCTGAACTATAGGGAATATCGGCCTAGGTAACATATGTGGTATAGCATTATTTGATCCAATCACAGTCGTAGATTCATACAAATATTATTAAGGAAATATCTGGGTGGAGACGGCGTTGATCATCTGTCGTTACGCCCCTATGACCGCTCGTGGGCGTGGGGGGTGGAGTCATTGACCGCTCGTGGGCGTAGGGTACGGGTGTGGGCATAGAGTCAATCGCCGCTCGTGGGCGTAGAAGCGTAGAAAGAGAAGTCACAAGGTACGGGTGTGGGCGGGGGTCACAGTCCAATTGTGGGCGTAGAGGATGGAGTTCGCGGTCGCTCTTGGGCGTAGGGCACAGGTGTTTGCGTATAATACATACATACATACATACCTTCTATCCCCCTTAGGTTCCTCGTTCACTTACTGTTCGACACTACACATACCTGAAGCCCACACCACGGCCCAGTCATATAGACCCGCACAGAACGCTATAAGAACAGTCTCATTCAGTGATTAGCGAGATAACTAGTACGTTAACTATGTCTCGTCTCCTTCTATGTAGTATTTGCCCTGAATGTCTTTGTTACACGATTCATCCCCCCTTGTCTTCATTAATGTGTTTTATACATTAATTATCAGTTGTTATTGTTATTATCATCTACTTCCTCGTGTCCCTAGTTCCTGCCACCAGTAAACTTTTATAAGGAACTCTGAGGCCCTGGATACACCTGACCAGACCTCTAGCCTCTTGTTTACATCTTGGACCGTCATGTCTCTGAGTGAACTGAGGAATTATTTAACTATAAGGACCACACTACTGACCCACCGTCACTCCCCTTCATTCAGAGCGTCTCTTCAGGTGACAGGTGGGAGTAACACGAGGTACCTGACTGTTGGCACCTGACTGACTGCTGGGTCCACTGATATTTTTTGACTATCCAGAAATGTCTCCATCTGAAGTAATTTATAGATGATCTTACTAATACTCGCGTCACCAGAGCTGTACCAAGCATTAACAGTATCACCCAGCAAGTCCTTGTTGAGTCTGGAGACATAGGTAATATTACTGACCACAAACCTTCAGTATAACCGCACCTGTTAACACTCCACTACATACAGCCTCTCAGGTGAAGGTACCAGAATGCACTTCATCACCTGGTAGGAATAATTATAACTTACAAAACAACTACAACAATGTTTACTCTTGTATGGTACATGTGTGTGTGTGTGTGTGTGTGTGTGTGAAGTCATACTAAAGGGGTGATGACACAGGTTACCAGGATGCCCTTCAAACCTTGACCTTACGATCACTGGATGAACGCCATTAGGCAGGGCAGGGTAGGGCAGGGTAGTACAGGGCAGGGCAGGGCAGGGTAGGGCAGGGTAGTACAGGGCAGGGCAGGGCAGGGCAGGGCCAGCTAACCTCAAGCACCGACACCTCCTCTTCCCGCCCACTTCATCGTCCATTCAGGGTCGCAATTCACAACTTGTGCTCCCACAAAGATGGAGGAAGGGAGGTCACAAGACACCAACTACACCTTATGTAACCTGATTACTTAACAAAGAACAGCAACATCTGAGCCTGTTGATCCCGTGTCACTATACATCACTCTGTCATTATGTCGTCATCATGTCGTCATTATGTCGTCATTATCCCTGTTTGTCAAGTTTCTACGTAATACTGATCATAAATTACTCTATATTACTCTTAAATATTTATCTTCGGTGTCTTTTCATTCCTATACATACTGTAAACAGGTCTTAATTATATCACTAAATTATTTTACCTGTTCACTCATAATTTGGTGTTGTCTTGTTTATAATTAATTCTTTTACAGGTGAGTTATGGGGTGATTTAAATATAATATAATACGATATCCAATGGTTAAATGTACCCAAATCTTGTATGTAAGCTAATTAGTTATTATTATTATATTATTAATACATACATACATACGATCTCAGGTATAACATAGGAGAGGTCAAAGTTCAGGAGGTCAAAAATCGACAGCGGGTCAGCTTGGGGGGGGTGATCTGTCTCAAAAGTGCCAACCATCACTCCAATTTTAAGGAGTGGAAAGGCTCAAGTATATAACCCGAGTTTAAAGATGAGGAGGAGTCGTGTACCTTGATGTAGATGATGTGATGACAATATTGACACAGGTCAGCTGATGGTGGTATACAAGCTTCACCACATCTTCTGTAACTGACCCCTAAATGTAAATAAGAATTGGAAGACCGTGAAACATAATGGTGTAGACCGTGGTTGTGGTGCAGGTGGTTGTGGTGCAGGTGGTTGTGGCGTGGTGCAGGTGGTAGAGTCATTGGAGGGAAGGAGGGAAGGGGAGAAGGAGGGAGGAGGAGGGAGGAGGGAGGAGGAGGGAGGGAGGGGAGGGAGGGAGGGAGGAGGAGCGGAGGATGCAGCACCAGGAGACAGATGAGGCAGGTATCTCCAGGTGTGATGCTCACCTCGTTAACCTTGTGATAACACTCACACCTGGACACGGGTCTTTCACCCGGGGATGGGAGAGGGGGAGAGGAAGGGGGATTGGGGAGGAGATGAGAAGGAGGAGACCCCAACCTCCCCCTCTTCATCTCTTCTGTAATAGTAATAACCTAACCTGACCTAACCCTCACCTGAGGGCGTGGTCACCTTAGAAAAACTGTGATTAATGAGACAGAGGAACATGTTGTGAACGTGTTTATGTGGCGTGGAGGGTGGGGGAGGACCCGGCACCAAGTATAGCATATTGACAGAATTCGAATCCCGACCTTTCCCCCTCCCCCCCGCCCTCTCCTCTAAATAAGGTAGAGTCTCAGTGTAATTTTGTAGACATTTTAGACCCAAGGTAGTTAAGGTAGAGTCTTTGAGAGTAATTTCTACGACATTTTGGTTGTCGTCTTTATATTGTACCTCAAGTGAGTTAGTTAGATGCGTTGTTAAGGTTATGGGGATAAATTAACTTACGATCCATTGAGAACCCTGGGCTAGTATAGGAGGACACCCTAGGAGGACACCCTTGGAGGACACCCAGTCTAGGAGGACACCCAGTCTAGGAGGACACCCACTATGGCATTATGTCACACTAAGTCTCCCAAACTGGCTATCGTAAACACAAGAGACACAAGGAAGATTATCGCTCAGGGGATCTTGGGCGTGAGGCTCCCTTGATGACTGGGACTTATGGGTTGTGGGTGAGAGGGAGGGAGGGAGAGAGAGAGGGAGGGAGGGAGGGAGGGAGGGAGGGTATGTATGATGAGGAAAGAATGTATGTGTATGAAGAGAGAGAGAGAGAGAGAGAGAGAGAGAGAGAGAGAGAGAGAGAGAGAGAGAGAAGTGCGTGAGGGAGGGGCTAAGAAGGGTGCGTTAGGTAAGAGTCGAAAAGTGAAGACAAGTACTGTTGTTTTGGTACAGCTCCTACAGGAAGACGTCGACCACTCCGTCAGTACATCACCACCAGTTCTAAGTACGGCCAGTGAGTGACGCGGTATCCTTAAAATATCAACTCCAAGCAGAATAATGTCTTACAAAAATGGATTAAAGTCTAAATAACTACTTTGTTCATGGGATAATTATACATAAAACAACAAAATTTATCCTCATTTTTTGGCAAAGCATTAAATTTTATCTATATTTCCAGTAAAACTACAAAATTTACCCTTATTTTTAATCAAACTTATACAAAAAATAATCAGTGTTTTTCTTACCTTAGTGACTGACACATACACCTTGTTCTACAAATGCTAAATATTTTTAAGATTAATAAGTTTTAAAATAAGTCAAGAGGATTTTATGGACGCTTAGTATTATTAAAATGAAACTCAGGTGCCGGCTAAGAGTTAACACAAGGCAATGTATTCCAAGCAGTTAATCTACACACCTAGTACAATATCAATGTCACGTGGAATTGTCTGTAAATATGAGAATCCAATAAAGGTCAATTTAAAAGGGCATCTCTCACTCAGGCTAATTAGATATTGAGCAATTTAATCTCCCACTTAGTATAGTTATCAATTGACCTTTTGACTATCTCTCTGGGTAAAACCTCATTCATAGGAGAAACGAGATAAATAGAGACTAAAAATGAGTTATAAATTGGGGTCGTAAAATGATCAGTGTCGGAGCAACGTAATAATGGAGGCAGGAGGATGAGGAGGTGGTGATAGGGAGGTGTTACTTGTGTCTCTCTCTCCTTACCAGAATCTGTCAGCTGTTGATAACTACTTGTGTAACATCCTGTGGGGTGAGAGAAGTGAGAGGTTGAGAGAAGTGAGAGAGCGAGGGAGGGAGGTGAAAGTGAGGGGGGGGGGAGGAGAGGAAGAGAGAGAGAGAGAGAGAGAGAGAGAGAGAGAGAGAGAGAGAGATTACTACACTAAAAATCTGTTGTTTACATATATTGGGATACCTAATTGTTTGTGCTTTTCTTAAGATTGTCATGGGTTTTATAAGGAAAGGAGATGGTATCACTTCTTTCATACAGTTATCAAATCAGTTTTTCTCTAAAGTGGACTCAGGTGTTTTATATTTATAATTTCGTATTCTTTTATTTCTTCAGAACCTTGCTAAGTATGTAATTGGTAATGGGGGAGATGATAGCGGCCAGCAGGATATACCTCCCTTCACTTGTCCCTCATACACAAGTGTTTATTGTGTGGGTGTATCAAGAGCTTCCCGCGTTATTTGTGACGGGAGGGAAGGCGGGAAGTCTCCAGGATGTTGCCATCACGAGCGTTACATAAAACTCCTCCCATCCGGTCCTCCCTAACCTAATTATTGGGTCTTAGGATCGCCAATTACGTCTTCCTGGCCACCTAGTCTGATCTTCGTCACTTTCATGCTTTGCCTGACACGGTCAAGGTCAAGACCAGAGACCAGTGAGCTTGGCGGGGGATTTAAATCTTGGTTAAAAATTAAAAAAAATTGTCCACGTTTTAAATAGCCCGCGCCCCTGTAAACTATAAAATTATATCCCCTCAAAACTCTGTGATAAACTGATGAACCATTCTAAGTTGTTTTCTTTTACCAAGATTAATATAAATAGGGACTTAAAGCCGTGTGTGAGGGTACTATGATGAAGACAGCAGCGGGTACTGGCCGTCGTGGAGACCGGCGGGAGTTTTGAATGAATGAATGGCGAGTCACACAAGGCCGCTCTGGCCCGCGAGCGAAAGATGTGCGTCTTGTCAACCTCCATCGGCCATTTCCCTTTCTTTTACGTCACTTTGCAGAACTCCATAGCCTGCCTAGTAAATTCAGTGGAGATAAGGACGATGATGCTATTTTCTGAGATAAGATTTAATCTTCTCTAATTTATTTTCGGTACTCTCTATAGTGGGTTAAACTTACTCGCCAGAATCAGATAATTACCATGAAAAATGTAAGGTATGGATGCAATTTTTGGCCCCCTAAACTATGTAATTTGAGGCAATAAATTATATGTGAATTATAATTGTAGCATAATTCATGGACATAACATTAATTCCCTCAGTATATCTGTACATTTGGTCCAGGTAAGAGAAAGTACAGACTTCTTGAAACATCAACGAAACTTAATAGAAATTATCGTCACTCGTGAGGTTGCAGCTTTGTTGCTGAGAAAGACCTGCCACATACTGCCAGACCACACAACTCCTTCATACAATAATAACCAAAAAGAAACAGTTCTCATTATTATTTCCTCGATAAATATAACCATCAAATTATCTTCAAGTTATTGGATGCATTTAGCTATATTTATATCCAAGATTTATATATATGCTATTGATAGGTACTTCAAGCCTCCATCGAGCACAGGCAACCCCTCCCCCCTCCCTCCTGAGGCTGACTAACATACCTTGCATTTTGTACATTAAGTTGCATATTATTTTATCCCGGGGCTGCATCCTCCCGCCACTACCACTGTCGCTAATTGACAGAGGCACCATACAGACTCCTACTATAGGGAGGGGAGGGAGGGACTGCAGACGGGGAAAAAGAATGTTAGATAGTGAAGGGGGGGAGGGGAGGGGAAGCAGGGTCAGGTCAAGAGAAGGTCAAACAACTGAAGAAAAGAAAAACAACGAAAATAAATATTAGGTAAATACAAAGACTCGGTAAATACGATGGACAATGAACTCGCGACACCACCACCATGAACATCACTAAAAACAACAATAATAATAATAATAATAATAATAATAATAATAATAATAATAATAATAATAATAATAATAATAATTAAGAATAATGAAAAGAGGAGAAAAAATAGCAAATATGAAGGAATAGAAGAGGAGAGAGAGAGAGAGAGAGAGAGAGAGAGAGAGAGAGAGAGAGCATGAACTGAGTAACTTGCACACGATACAAATTCCAAAATGGCCTCCAGTTTACTCTCAGACTTTACACCAATTAAGATACATTTACTTAACACTGTTTACAAAGAGAAAATTAACGGTAGGAAGTTTCGTTAATATGAGGTCCTATCCGTTCATCAGTTGGGTCCTGCCCCCCCCTTCTCCTCCTCCTCTTCTTCCTTCCCCTCCTCTTCCTCATCTTCCCCCTCCTCCTCCTCACTATCTCTAGGGCTTCTCTGAATAGCTTGTCTTCTCGAGAACCTTAATAGGAAGCCAAGTTCCTCATTAAGCTACACAGTTGCCGGGACACACACACACACACACACACACCTGTTGGAGCAAACACACAAGGTTCATGAGAAGCACATATATGAAAGTGTGTATGTATGTATGTGTGTGTGTATGTGTATATGTGTGTGTGTGTGTGTGTATGTGTATATGTGTATGTGTGTGTGTGTGTGTGTGTGTGTGTGTGTGAGAGAGAGGGAGGGAGGGCATCAATGAGAGAGAGACATAGGAACACAGCATAGTGGATGGCGACCAATCACTACACGCCATACCCTCATCTAAGTGGATTTTTGCCATTTTGCTGTCGGGCGGGCGGCCTCAGGTGAGCTGCAGCCAGACGGGACTGACAGAGTAACCGACCGAAAAGCGGGGAAAGGGGGGGGGGGGCATTGTACTGCACCCCCCTCCCCCCCAACAAAAGCACAACAAAAACAACAAAAAGTCCACCATGGAGTAGCCAGCCCCAAAAGTGGGTCCTTCACATTTGTAAACCAGCCTTAATAAAAATGTTCCACCACTTTCTCCCAACATGGTCGACTGTATACCGTAGAACAGATAGGAAATCAAAGTCCTTATCGACGGAGATTATTCCAGGGAGAATCTGTTCATAGTCTCCAGAACTGAGGGAGTTAGTACACAATGGATGGGAAAAGTAAATACATATCCCAGAAGCAATGTAATCTGGTCCTTATGGTGGAGTAACACAGGGATCGTTTTCCATTACCTTCAGAGCCAGGACATGACAAACGTGGGAGAATTATGACAGATAATGTTCACCGTCAGGTCTAACAGGAGTCCGGACGTTCATTTTTTACTCATTCCCTTAAACATGAGGATAATAGAACCACTTAAGGGAAAATCTATTAACAGTATCGATGATGCTTTGGTCAGTATCCCGATGATGTTAGGTGAGGCAAGGGAGACTTTCTCACGTCTCCCGATAGATGAAAAATTTGACGCCATGGTTACCTGGCTAAGGTATAGGTCCAAGCAGGTACATAGGTGGTAGTGGAGGGAGGGAAGGAAGGAGGGAGGGAGGGAGGGAGGGAAGGAGGGAGGAAGTCTTGCTAACTTGTGTCCAGTTCCTGTCTACTATTTCCGCCCAGCTGTCCGTATTGCTGTCTATTGTCCCCCGTACGTGTGTTACCCTCGCCAGACATGAGTGGCAGGTGGACTGTCATGATTGTTGATATTTGTGTCCTGTTTAGGTAACCTTAAACAGACTGCAGGTGGGTTGACTGTCACATCTGTCTTGTGTCAGTAGCTGTCGTTTGTAGACATCGGTGGACTGTTTGAATAACTGTCAAGAGGCAACAGGTATAAACTGTCACTTTGGAGAACATCTGTCATTTGTCCGTCTTAAAGAAGTTGGTTGTGGACAGAAGCTTATGGACATATGTATTGTCTGCACAAACACACAAACACACAAAAAACAAACACAAACATAAACTTGTGCTGTGGCCTCGGGCAACTGTGGCCTCGGGCAACTGTGGCCTCGAAGGAGCTGTGGCCTCGCGGAAGTATAGCCTCGCGGTGCTTGTTAGAACACACCTTATCTGTAAACCTCACGCCTATTGAGCGGAAATCGGTTATCAGTGTCAAAGATACGGGGACGGGGGGAGGCGTACGGGCGTGTAGACGTGCGGGCGTGAGATACTGCACTGAACCTAGGACGCCAAGTGTGGGGGCGGGCGGGAGTCAGTAGAGATGGACATGCCCTCACAACACAATGGACAGGAAGTGTAACTCTTCAACAGTAACGACACAAATGCTGATTATTAGATCTTGTTGTGATGTTTGGTTAAATTCTGTTGTTTTCTGATTGAGTTTTTGTGTTTACAACTCCCAGACGCACAGACGGACAAAGACGGACGAAAGTTTTGCTTTCCAGGTCTATGAAATTGGATTTCGTAAGCCTGACGACTGGTCACGGACAGTACGGATACAGCACACTGTAGGTTAAACCTTTTTTCATACATAAGAAAGTAGCGTGGCTGGCACTGCAGTCGACAGCTTTCACTTTCCGAACAGGAAAGTTGAGAACCACATCACAGCTGGGTGAACTAGGGGTGCCCAGGGTACTAACCAACGACTGTAAGCACAGGCGGCGGGTTGTGTCCACCGGCCGCAGCACCATTACCCTAGACTCTTGGGTAACGTTAATAAACACCATCTGGGTGGCGACCACACGTACGCATGCGTAGCAGATTCTCAAATTTATTTTACTACACATTAATGACTTTATCTTTCGTCTGGGTACTCTTCCTCACCCTCACTCCTGACGCGCCCTCTGTATCCCGCCACCAAGACCAGGCTGTTGCTGGTCGCTTACACTCCCCAAGTCTGCAACACCACTACAGTACTCCTTGGCAGAAGAACCTTAACTGGTGTCCTGACAATGTTTACTTTATTTGTCGACGTAAACACTATGTCTGTATGATGAACAGTACGGGGAGTCAACACTAGAGGTCTACACTAAGGGTTAACTAAGGCACGATTTCCTGCCTCTCTACTGTGTATTCTCTGATTGCACTCATATCATCGCTTCTTATCATTCCATTTATCTATATTTCGTGTACCATTAACTTTCATAATTGTTTAAAATTATTTATTATAAGATTTTAGTTCTTTTTGTACGTTGTTATTACCATTGTTTTTGTTGTTGTTATAATGTTATTACTGCGTTTCAACAACTGAGGTCTTTACGAGCATAATATGGTGAGTGGTGACATGACTCCAAGAACTCATAAAAATTAATAAGAGATAAAACTACGTGTGTGTGTTGGTACGGTACTGAAATGATTGTTTATCAGACCACAGCTTACAGCAGGATAGGACTCGTAGCTACGGATTTAAGTTGGATAAGTCTAGGTTTAGGAGGGAGATAGGAAGGAACTGGTTCACAAATAGGGTGGTTGACGAGTGGAACAAGCTTAGCAACTTTGTAGTAAGTGCTGGAACGCTGGAAAGTTTCAAAGGGAGGCTGGATAGATTCATGGATGATAGAGTGTGGTAGTAACTCTCGACAGGAGCTGTCATGCACAGGCCAACCGGCCTATTGCAGACTCCTTATTTTCTTATGTTCTTATAGTCCAGCACTCCCTTCAACAGCACCTGCTGCGCCTCCCTCAGGTCAGACGTGAGTCATTGTCAGCGATCCATAGGGTGAGTTACTTACGGTGGGAAGTGTACCCATTTCATGTTTGTGTCCGAGAGTCAGTGGCTAGTAACTTCGATATATTGATCTATTAATGTGTGCTGCCATTCAGTTAATTAATAAATAGTTGTATTGAAAGTGTTGTTTAGAAAGATTCCCCCTAAGAATATAATACCAAGTTGAAAGTAACTAGCCGGCCAGGCTACCAAACTTCCTCACTTCATATTCCTACAACTAATAACTTCTTACTATTATTTCTACATAAGATCCCACTCATTACATTACTGTCCATTCGTAACTTCCTCACGATATTCCCTGATATAATGATGGATTTCCCCTCTATTGTCGTGGTTTACGGTGTAGAAGTTGCCACCAACACAACAACTACACCCTGAGTTAGTAAGTTAGTAAGACAACTCGCCAACCACACTGGCTAACCAATCACCACGGAATATGATCCTCCAATTGATTTATATCTTAAGTCCTTCAATCACGACTGAGGGAACAGAAAAAACAATAACAAAAGCAACTTACCTAAATATTCCATCACGATACACGATACCCTCCCCTCCACACTGATGTTACCACGATAATGACGCAATGCCACACAAATAATCCTTAATATCGCCTAAATTACCTCAGCAAAAACAGAGATCAAGATACACACTGATATTACCCCCCTCACACGCCCTCCCGTCTCTCATTACCACCATGACGCTCCAGTTTTGATACCAACTATTCCCGGTAATATTTTAGGATGTGTGTGTGTGTAGAGAGGGTGGGGGGGTTGAGGGGGAGGGGATATTCCCACGGTCCAAGGCACAGAGGGGAGTTGGCGGGGCGTCGCGTGGGGGAGATAAGCATTGCGACACCCACAGGCTCATCCCAGACAGATAAAGATAAGCATCTTGCTATGAGTTGACGAGACACTGACGTTCCTCTCCCTTCCGTAATAAGATCTGATGACGCACACATGAATTTATTTACATCAAACCTCAATAATACTAAAAACAAAAATAATAATCCCAAGAAAAAAACAATTCACGGAGCACTACCTTGACTGATTCGAATTCAAAATAAGATTCGTAAGTTAGAAAAGTATTTTATTGTAACCCAAGGCTTTAGAATCAGCTTCAGTGGGCATAAGAATCAGTTGTTTTTAAGTTAGTATAGGGAATCATAGCGGGTACGGAGGTATAATGGGTCAAGCTATTACGTAACGCTACAATAGGGGGGAGAAGGTGTGTGTGTGAAGGGTAAGGGGAGGGTCTTGGATAGGGGGAAGAAGAGGAGGGATGGGAGGAGGAGAGAGGAGGAGGAGAGGAGAGGGGGAGGTAGGGTGGAGATAAGGGTGTAGGGTGGTAGATGTGTGGAAGGGTGGAGAAGGGTAGAAAGGGGTGGGGGAAGGGGACAGGTACACGTGATAGGCAGCTCACGTGAGGGACTGACACGTGTTGATATCATAAAGGGTTTTACCACATGTTTGTTCGTCACACTCACACACTCACACACACACTCCCGACATGTTCTCAAGTCATTCTCACACACTCCCTGCATATTCTCCCTGAACACACCCTACCCCACACCTACCCATTTCCCCACCCTCCCCACACCCTACCCTCCCCACCCTCACCCACACACCCCTAACACCCCCCCCTACACACACACACACCTAACACACTCACTCTTCACATACTCTTGTTGGGTTTCAGTTGTGAATAATTAATTAACGTATAATATTCCAACCCGTTACATTGTTACATACTATATACTGTTTACTGAGACCTATTGGTACTTATTTATTATTATTATTATTATTATTATTATTATTATTATTATTATTATAGTTATAGTTTTAATATTGTTGTTGTTTTTGTTATTGTTGTTATTGTTTTTGCTATTCCATCTCCTTCACCCCAGCACCACCACCACCCCAGCACCACCACCACCGCAGCACCACCACCCCAGCACCACCACCCCAGTCACCCCAGCCCCAGCACCACGCGCAGCACCACCACCCCAGCACCACCACCACCGCAGCACCACCACCCCAGCACCACCACCCCAGTACCACCTCCCCAGCCACCTCCCCAGCACCACCACCCAGCACCACCACCCCAGTACCACCCCCAGCACCACCACCCCAGTACCACCTCCCAGCACCACACCGCACCCACCACCCCAGTACTACCACCACCCCAGCACCACCACCCCAGTACCAGCACCACCACCCCAGCACCACCACACCCAGCACCACCACCCCAGTACACCACCCCAGTACCACCTCCCCAGCACCACCACCCCAGTACCACCTCCCCACCACCACCCCAGCACCACCACCTCCCCAGCACCACCGCCCCAGCACCACCACCCCAGTACCACCTCCCAGCACCACCACCCCAGCACCACCACCTCCCCAGCACCACCGCCCCAGCACCACCACCCCAGCACCACCATCCCAGCACCACCACCTAACCAGCACCACCACCCCAGTACCACCTCCACCCCATCACCACCACCCCAGCACCACCACCCCAGCACCACCACCACCTCAGCACCACCTCCCAGCACCCCCACCACCACCACCCCACCACCACCGCCCCACCACCACCACCCCAGCACCACCACCCCAGCACCACCACCACCCACCACCACCTCCCCAGCACCACCACCACCACCACCCCAACACCACCACCACCCCAACACCACCACCCCCCAGCACCACCACAGCACCACCACCACCCCAGCACCACCGCCCCAGCACCACCAACCCAGCACCACCACCCCAGCACCACCACCCCTGCACCACCACCACCCCCAGCACCACCACCCCAGCATCACCACCTCCCCAGCACCACCACCCACCACCACCCCAGCACCACCACCACCCCAACACCACCACCACCCCCAACACCACCACCCCAGCACCACCACCACCACCCCAGCACCACCACCCCACCACCACCACCACCACCACCCCAGCACCACCACCCACCACCACCACCCCTGCACCACCACCCCACCACCACCACCCCTGCACCACCACCACCCCAGCACCACCGCCCCAGCACCACCACCACCCCACCACCACCCCAGCACCACCACCCCAGCACCACCACCTCCCAGCACCACCACCACCACCACTACCCTAACCACCTACCCTGCACCACCACCCCAGCACCACCAACCCAGACCTTTAGCACACCTATCAATAACATTCTGATCAATCACACCGGAAGAAAATCACAGTAACTCGGACGGACTTATTGTTAAGGCCTAAAATCCTCCATCTTACCTGTAATCCCTAAATCCGTCTACATTGTGTGGGATTGACAGGGATTTTAATTATCTCAGGTGATGCAGGTATATCAGTAGCCATACACCAGGTATACTATCAGCCATACACCAATATCTATACAGCAACACGTCGAAAAGCCATACACCAACAGCCATACACCAACAGCCATTCACCAACAGCCATACACCAACAACCATACACCAACACCCATACACCAACAGCCATACACCAACAGCCATTCACCAACAACCATACACCAGCAGCCATACACCAACAGACATACACCAACAGCCATACACCAACAACCATACACCAACAGCCATACACCAACAGCCATACACCAACAGCCATACACCAACAGCCATACACCAACAGCCATACACCAACAACCATACACCAACACCCATACACCAACAGCCATACACCAACAGCCATACACCAACAGCCATACACCAACAGCCATACACCAACAGCCATACACCAACAACCATACACCAACACCCATACACCAACAGCCATACACCAACAGCCATTCACCAACAGCCATACACCATACACCAACAGCCATACACCAACAACCATACACCAGCCATACACCAACAGGCCATACACCAACAGCCATACACCAACAACCATACACCAACACCCATACACCAACAGCCATACACCAACAATACACCAACAGCCATACACCAACAACATACACCAACAGCAGCCATACACCATACACCAACAGCCATACACCAACAGCCATTCACCAACAGCCATACACCAACAACCATACACCAACAGCCATACACCAACAACCATACACCAACAGCCATACACCAACAGCCATACACCAACAGCCATACACCAACAGCCATACACCAACAGCCATACACAACAGCCATACAGCCATACACCAACAGCCATACACCAACAGCCACCAACAGCCATACACCATACCATACACCAGCAGCCATACACCAACAGCATACATACACCAACAGCCATACACCAACAGCCATACACCAACAGCCATACACCAACAGCCATACACCAACAGCCATACACCAACAGCCATACACCAACAACCATACACCAACAGCCATACACCAACAGCCATACACCAACAGCCATACACCATACACTACACCAACAGCATACACCAACAGCCATACACCAACAACCATACACCAACAGCATACATACACCAACAGCCATACACCAACAGCCATACACCAACCATACACCAACAGCCATACACCAACAGCCATACACCATACACCAACAGCCATACACCAACAGCCATACACCAACAGCATACACCAATACACCAACAATACACCAACAGCCATACACCAACAGCCATACACCAACAGCATACACCAACAGACATACACCAACAGCCATACCAACAGCCATACACCAACAACCATATACATACACCAACAGCCATACACCAACAGCCATACACCATACAGCCATACACCAACAGCCATACACCAACAGACATACACCAACAACCATACACCAACAACCATACACCAACAGACATACACCAACAACCATACACCAACAGCCATACACCAACAACCATACACCAACAGCCATACACCAACAGACATACACCAACAACCATACACCAACAGCCATACACCAACAACCATACACCAACAGCCATACACCAACAGCCATACACCAACAGACATACACCAACAGCCATACACCAACAGCCATACACCAACAGCCATACACCAACAGCCATACACCAACAACCATACACCAACAACCATACACCAACAGCCATACACCAACAGCCATACATCAATAACCATACACCAACAGCCATACACCAACATACACCAACAGCCATACACCCAACACCAACAGCCATACACCAACAGCCATACACACCATACACCAACAACCATACACCAACAACCATACACCAACAGCCATACACCAACAGCCATACATCAATAACCATACACCAACAGCCACACACCAACAACCATAACACCAACAGCCATACACCAACAGACATACACCAACAGCCATACACCAACACCCATACACCAACAGCCATACACCAACAGCCATACACCAACAGCCATACACCAACAACCATACACCAACAGCCATACACCAACAGCCATACACCGGCACCATACAGCTGCCACCATAGTCCCAGGATCAAACTGTCGCCTCCGTGGACGCAGATACATTTAGGATTAGGTGCGTCAAAGCACATACTGTACAAGCGTAATGCACAAAAAATTCAATGCATCTCAATGTATGCCAATCAGACAGGGAGGTGGGCATTGTTCACTTATCTTCGGATCTGGAGGGGCGGCTGGTGTCATGTTGTGGGCCGTGGAGGGTCCTGCCCTTCTGGGGGACTACCTTTTGGGGAAAAAGTTTGCATGGTACTCAGTCAGCCCTTAGGAGGTAGAGAGTCTGAGGGAGGACCATATCCTTGTCTGACGACGAGTTGCAAAGGCGGTCTTTACCTTTACGTGGTGGTAGACGCCTGCAAGAAGGACTCCATCCTTGGCGAGGGCAGAGGGTGGACGAGGACAATGTGTTTAGCTGGGGAAGACCGCGTGTACTCCCGTAGTTTAGAACTCCCTGCAGAGAATACGATTCCGTTTTGGGAGAATACAACGGAAATTCTCCTGTCTAAGGACCTTAGATCTGTACAAAGAGTTATACGAAAATTAGGGTTTGTTCTACTTGGTAGTATGGAGGGGTGAAGACTCGGCCTGGTGTATCGAGAACCTCCAGACTACTGACCTAGTCAGGCAGTTGGGACCAGGGGGCCGGGAGACTTATAGCGGCGCAGGGAAGTAAGCAAGAAAAGGTAGGTAGAAAGGTAGACAGGTAAATAGGTAGAAAGCTCGGTAGACAGGTAGGGCAAAGTGAAAGGAGGGAGGAGGGTAGGAATGGGCGGGAGACACAGGCAGCATCAGGTATCGTCCCTCTCATCCCGACCACCAGGGAGGGGCCAACGCTCGCTACCCTCAATTTTCAAACGTCCTCTTGATAACTAGCCTCGAGCCAGGCTGCACAGGAGGATGGGGAGCCCCTCTCTGTCTCTTGCAGTCGACGTGTCACATCATGCAGGCGGTCCTCACTTGCAGCAAATCAACTATATATGTATGAATCCCTCATGCACTTCCAGCAAGCAAAAACAGCGTTGTGTGCAGGTGGAGCGATCGTTCATAATGCACGCATGTCCATGTAGGTGCAACAGAATACGACTATATATTCACAAATGGAATCTGACACTCCGATCTCGGGACGGCGACGATTGTCGACTGCTCTCCATTACCGAGGTTCTGGTCGTCTGATTGCACTAATGCAGTGCGAGATGCACAATGGAGCACTGGCAACAGTGTCATCCACGAAAAAACTCGGCATGGACGCTGCAAGCTGAGTTATTCATTCATAGGCGTTGATGATATGATAGCCATGTGACGGAGTGTATGACCGGGAACCCAGGCCCTCCCACCCTCCAGTTCATGATGGTGACCCTCCCCCCCGCCACGCCCTGACACCCGTCATGAAATAGTCACAACCAGACCTTTATGAACGCCGACCAGTACTTCTGCTATTATCTCTTTCACAAGTTAAGAGTCGCTTTCAGAGTGCTTGATAATAAAGCTCTTTGGAGATTATTACCCCTTGAGCTTACAGGCAGGATTGAATTTCGATACGGGAAAGGAGAGCTATAGAACGCACTTTCGAGGTGCTATGGTGAAGTGAAGGAAAGGGTTGGTCTTATCTGGGAAGCGAGGGGGAAGGGGGGGTGACAGCAGACCGTCAGCACCACCCCAACTTCCTGACGGGGACCACACACCAGTGTCCACGCTCACACGCTACCGCCTCCAAGCACATACTTTCCCCATCTCCTCTCTCACACACTCCCTCAATTAATGACGCTAGCCTCGAGGGGTCAGATGTCAGCGGAGTCAACCGGGTAGCTTCTGCTTGTCACTGGTTCCTGCACAGACAATGCGAGTGACAGATATTTGATCGATTACCCCAAACCTGACACTTCGTCAAGCGAGGCCCGCGGTGTTGGATTCCAGGGGACAGTGAGCGGCAGCCATGAGACCCCCAGCGTGGTGTGTGGTGGCGGCCGTCCAGCACACAATGACTCTCATACAGTTATGCAACACGTATAAATAGTGCAGGCAATATCCCGGCAACACACACAAAAACAAGAGAACGTTGAAAATCTATATGCACGGGCGATCGTCCTTTGTCTGGAATCAAGAGGATGATTTTGTTCCCGATTCAGAAAGATTACTGGACTGTGCTCTTCATTATTGGATTTCCCTCAGTAGCGCCGTGGGTTGCTCAGCATTAGGGTCACTCTCCACGGTTTTATTTTTAACCCGTCAGCGTGAGATTGAAGGAATGATCAATAATTAGACATCTGTCCTTCAGTCGCGGCAGTGAAGAGCCATTTTTGAGTAGGAATGAGGGCGTGGGAGAAGGGGTGAGAGCGTGGGAGCAGGGATGAGGGCGTGGGAGCAATGATGAGGGCGTGGGAGCAATGATGAGGGCGTGGGAGCAGGGATGAGAGCGTGGGAGCAGGGATGAGGGCGATGGGAGCAATGATGAGGGCGTGGGAGCAGGGATGAGAGCGTGGGAGCAGGGATGAGGGCGTGGGGCAATGATGAGGGCGTGGGAGCAATGATGAGGGCGTGGGAGCAATGATGGGGGCGTGGGAGCAGGGATGAGAGCGTGGGAGCAGGGATGAGGGCGTGGAAGCAATGATGAGGGCGTGGGAGCAATGATAAGGGCGTGGGAGCAATGATGAGGGCGTGGGAGCAATGATGAGGGCGTGGGAGCAGGGATGAGGACGTAGGAGCAGGATGGGTGGTACTGGGAGGAGTATGAATGGTTGATGGAGGTAGGAGGATGGGTGGGCGTGGATGGGAATATGATGGATGGGCGTGGGAGAAGGATAAATGAGTGGGCGTGGATGGTAATATGATGGGTGGGCGTGAGAGAAGGCTAAATAAGTGGGCGTGAGGGAAGTCTAAATGAGTGGGCGTTGGAGGAGGATAAATGAGTGGGCGTGTATGGGAAGAGGGTGGGTGGGCGTGGGAGGAGGATGGGTAAGCGTGGGAAGAGGTTCAGGACACCACAACACAAGAGGGTAGTGACCCCATAAGGGCCAGCAGTGTTGACAACCTCATCAGTGTGTTTATAATCTTACGGCGCCTCACTAGACCCTACTGGTCGCCATCGGGAGAGTTTAGGTCCCTGCTTGGCTCTTTCCCCCGTATGTCTGTGTGTTTACGTTCATATTTCTCAAAACTTCGCGTGTTTATTTATTTTTCTTCTTCTGTAGAGTAAAGCTAAAAGAACGCATCTAGCTGTTGGAGGGAGATCTAGCAAAAACGTACTTTTTTTCGTAGATTAAGTGAGCCTGCAGCTAGTTTAGATGCGTTCTCATGTCTCAAATTAGGAGAAAAATTAATATAATAACCTTTTAGAATCTATCTTAGAGCCGTAACTTTAGTGAGACAGATGAGTCCTCACTTCTCGAGCTAGGAATGACACAAGAACCTTTGAGAGCTTTTTGTGTGTGTGTGTGTGTGTGTGTGTGTGTGTGTGTGTGTGGTTCCCAGCCGACACGACATACACACGTGTTAGTGGTTTGTGGCCACTTGTTAAATAACCAAAAGTGGAGTTATCATTATACGTAATTGACATGTCTAGTGTGTACAACCTAGTCTTAGGTTATTTCTCAAGCTGATGGGTAATTACCGCTAATGAGAGAGAGAGAGAGAGAGAGAGAGAGAGAGAGAGAGAGAGAGAGAGAGAGAGAGAGAATACAAACTTAGGTAAATTTCTTCATTAATATTTTTTTTTATGAATATATTACAAGTTCAGGCTCCTTATAACGGACTATATAGAAGATTATAGCCAGTTAGATGGAATTCCGTTATATATGAAACCTCCATATACCGGATTATATTACTTACATTAAGGGCCTATAAAGGAGACTTCAAATTTACCTTTTACCCCACAACTTTCGCCTTAGGTCAACGTTACAGTAACCTTAAAAAAAAAAATCAAAGGAAATAACCTAACTAACATAAGATGCAAACAAAAAAAAACCGACAGGAAAGAATAAAGATAATGAAGTAAAAATAACCAACACAGACAGACAGACAGACAGACAGACAGAGACAGTAGACACAATCAACCTGCCTGAGAGACCACCATCCATACTCAAGCGGAAAGTACACGTATAAAATTACACTGTACTGTACTTTCGTCCAGGTAAGTACATCATCATCATCTATTTAATTGAAGGATGGAAGTACAAAAAAGTAAATTGGGTATAAAGTGGATTTTCAATTTGTTTATCTTCGAAAGAATTAACTTGTATGATGGGTTAGGTTAGGTTAGGTTAGGTTAGGTTAGGTTAGGTTAGGGGGGTGAGAGTGAGTGCGTGTCTATGAAGAGGGAAGGAGGGTGAGAGTGAGTGCGTGTCTATGAAGAGGGAAGGAGAGTGAGAGTGAGTGCGTGTCTATGAAGAGGGAAGGAGGGTGAGAGTGAGTGCGTGTCTATGAAGAGGGAAGGAGAGTGAGAGTGAGTGCGTGTCTATGAAGAGGGAAGGAGAGTGAGAGTGAGTGCGTGTCTATGAAGAGGGAAGGAGAGTGAGAGTGAGTGCGTGTCTATGAAGAGGGAAGGAGAGTGAGAGTGAGTGCGTGTCTATGAAGAGAAGGAGAGTGAGAGTGAGTGAGAGTGAGTGCGTGTCTATGAAGAGGAAGGAGAGTGAGAGTGAGTGCGTGTCTATGAAGAGGGAAGGAGAGTGAGAGTGAGTGCGTGTCTATGAAGAGGGAAGGAGAGTGAGAGTGAGTGCGTGTCTATGAAGAGGGAAGGCTAGTGAGGGTGGTCACTATATAGGGGCATCAACACCACTCAAGAAGAATCATAAGCAATTGCAGACGTTTTCCTACACAGCCTGGTGAGTATGAGGGTCTGTATGTATGTATGTATATATGTATGTATGTATGTATGTATGTATGTATGGGCGTATACATGTCGATCTGTGTCTGTGTGTGTGTGTGGCGTAAACATACACAACTATCCAGGGAGTCAAGAAGGTGGTGTGGTCTGGGGTTAATCTAATTTCACGCACTACAGACTTCTCTCAATCTAATCTAACCATTTCATTCATATTTCTAAATTGTCAATGACTCTTATGCCGCATACACGCTCACTGCCGCCCTGGTATGTGTCAGTGGCCGGGGTTAGTTCTCTGATGTATTTGGAGGAGAATCATGTGATGTTTTATAAGATGGAGGGAATAGAATTGTTCAAGATAGATTTTGTCCAGGGTGGTTTTGTCCAAGGGAAGTTTTGTCTAGGGTGGTTTTGTCCAGGGGGTATTTTGTCCGGTGACTTTTGTTCCTGGTTTTTTTTTCTGGGAGTTATATCATTAGGGGATTTTGTCCAGAGGTTTTTTTTTGAGGGGGGGGGGGGTCAAAGAAGGTTGTTGTCCAAGAGGGATTTTGTCCGAACTTCACAACAGAGAAGAAAGGTCAGATTTCGTGAACCTGGGCTGATAACTGGCCGGGTTAAAGAGGTGGTTGGTGGTGAGAGGTAAACAATATTACGTTACAATCGACCAAGGTTCATTGTGGTCGCCGGAAGAGGTTGGTCACTCGCCAGAGGTAAGGAGGGTGATATAGGGAGTGGCAAGGGTGGGGCCATACGTCAGTGGTCTATAAAGATTAGAGCCTATTAATACTGGACCCCAATCCCTTTACAACTTTCAAAAGGTTTCATCCACGTGTTATTTTTACCTGGGAAATTTATAGCGAAATGAATAGGTTTAGTTTCAATCTCTACCTTCTATTCCTTCATCCTTATCAACCCCTCATCATCCACCTCATCATCCTTCATCCCCATCACCCACCTCAACATCCTTCATCCCTCACCCCCATCATCCACCTCATCATTCTTCATCCCCCTCACCCACCTCAACATCCTTCATCCCTCACCCCCATCGCCCACCTCGTCATCCTCCTTATCACCCACCTCCAACCATCGCACCGACCATCCTCTCACACACACACACACACAATATATACAAACCTCCAGTATCAGCGCTGTATTAACTAGAAACCAGGGAGTAATAAAAGTTTGTTTTTTTCACACGATAAAACTTACCGATGTGATGGACGATAATCTGGGCCATAAAAGCTCCCTTTCGTTCTTTCTGGATAGAGAGAGTAGTAGTAGTAGTAGTAGTAGTAGTAGTAGTAGTAGTAGTAGTAGTAGTAGTAGTAGTAGTAGTAGTAAGTATCATTCAGAGATTTCGGTATGTAAACAGACACTGCAGGTATATAAACAATGGTAAACAGAAAGTAAATTTAACCGAAGGTAATTGTTAAAAAATATCTTATTTATCCACATGTAATCAGCTTCCCATTTCATAACAAAAGTTAAGTGTGTTGAGGTGAGTGTGTTGAGGTAAGTATAATGAAGTGAGTGTGTTGAGGTAAGTATAATGAAGTGAGTGAGTTGAGGTAAGTGTAATGAAGTGAGTGTGTTGAGGTAAGTATAATGAAGTGAGTGTGTTGAGGTAAGTATAATGAAGTGAGTGTGTTGAGGTAAGTATGATGAAGTGAGTGTGTTGAGGTAAGTATAATGAAGTGAGTGTGTTGAGCCGGGTTAGCAACTATTAAGCTAAACATACTAAGCTAAAAAAAACGTACACCTTTTTAACACCAGGTAGAGAGACGCCAAGAGGCTCTCACGACCTATTAAAAAAAAGAAAAACAAAAGAAAAACGCTCTCCCATCTGTGGCCTTATTAACAAATAGCCAAGATAGAGTTAATGGGCGTGGAAGTGGGCGTGGGGTGGGGTATTTGCTGCCACAAAATTTATTGCGGCGCACGCCCACTCCACCACAACACAACCCCATCACCACAAACCCCAGATTGTGGTTTCCCGCGCTATTTTTTCTCCCGCCTAATTTTAGATCCTTTGGGAACCGAGAGAATTTATTTGTTTTCTATAGTTTTAAAGGTTATTTTCTTTCTGCTTTTCTTAATACTAAATATGTAAATTCTACGTTAGTTAAATACACTATAGTAAATTTATTAGCTATTCAGATTTAATACCGATTTTTGTCTCTAGTTGAAGGAAAATCTGGATTATATAACCCTTAAACCTTCATTCAGATTATAAAAAAAATACCTAAGAGTATGTTAAATATGTACGACCTCACATACAGAAGAGTGCGTTATTTTTTATACTAGACACAATTAATATATTAGTGGAGTGCGTTAAGTAGGATACATTTTTTTTTTATAATAATTCAAAGTATTTATAGATTTTTTCTTCTCAAGTTCAACATATACAAGATGTCTCATTACCCTCCTCCCCCCCCCCCTCAAGTACTAGGTGGAGGTAAGATAGCCGGATTTAGTCGTCGCAGCTCTAACAATAAACTTTATCGCTGGGAGTTAGATAGCAGTAGAGAATACCGGTGCTCACGACCGCTTATCTGGCGGGAATTTTGGTCGTCTGAACGGGTATGTGAGTCGACTGTGGTTGCTATCTGGCGTTCGTTAACTTGGGGGGGGGGGGTTTACCTGGCCTTGGATGGCGTTTACCTGACGTGTAAGTTAGTACCTGTGGCTATTGAACTAGTTAAGAAGTTCCTCTGGCGTCCCAATAGTCTGTGGTCACAATAGTCTGTGGTCCCAATAGTCTGTGGTCCCAATAGTCTGTGGTCCCAATAGTCTGTGGTCACAATAGTCTGTGGTCCTAATAGGTAGTGGTTACAATAGTCTGTGGTCCCAATAGTCTGTAGTCCCAACTGTGGTCCCATTAGTCTGTGGTCCCAATAGTCTGTGGTCCCAATAGTCTGTGGTCCCAATAAGCTGCGGTCCCAATAAGCTGCAGTTCCAATAGTCTGTGGTCCCAATAATCTGTGGTCCCAATAGTCTGTGATTCCAATAAGCTGCGGTCCCAATAAGCTGCGGTTCCAATAGTCTGTAGTCACAATAGTCTGTGGAGCCAATAGTCTGTGGTCCCAAGAGTCTGTGGTCACAATAGTCTGTGGTCCCAAAAGGTAGTAGTCACAATAGTCTGTGGTCCCAATAAGCTGCGGTTCCAATAGTCTGTGGTCCCAATAGTCTGTGGTCCCAATAAGCTGCGGTTCCAATAGTCTGTGGTCCCAATAGGTTAGGTGAGGTGAGGTTAGGTTAGGTTAAGACCATTATACCAAGATATGTTTATGGTGATGATAATGCTAGAATACTGCCTCATAGACCAGCATTACTCCCTGGTGTGTGTGTGAGATAAACATATCAGCAAGGTCAGTACAGTCAGGTGCCTCTATATTGTAAATACCAAATGTATCGGGGCACTGATGAATGTCTAGTTGAGTTAATTGTTTAAATCGGATTTTTTTAATAATATAAGATCTGTTTGGATAACGTGAAGATTGAGCACCCTAGTTTATTTCACCTAAAGATTAAACACTTAAACGCTACTCTGAGGTTAGGTTAAGTTAGGTTAGGTTCTGGCAGGATGACTAGGTTAGGTTAGCTTAGAGTTAGGTTAGGTTAGGTTAGGTTAGGTTAGGTTAGGTTCTGGCAGGATGACTAGGTTAGATTAGTTTAGAGTTAGGGTGCTTAATTATCAGGGGACAAAAGCTAGGGTGCTTAATCTTCATTTGATCCGGTAAAACTTTCATGGAAAATTAATTCTAATCTTTTAAGGTTCTTAGGTTAAATTTTTCCCTAAAACACCTAATCTAACCTGACCTAACTTGACCTAACCTAACCCAATACTCCCAAGGTAGAGTTAGGGTGTTTAATCTTCAGGTGATATTAACAGGGGAGTTAAACTTTACATCGTCATCTAAGAAAGAACATAACTGGTCAAATTATACCTCAATACAACAAGGGTGACCAAACATTAACCACCAGCAGCTTTAGTGGGGAATACTTGGTCTGTGAACGGGTCATGGGTGCAGTGTAGAGCCCATGATGTAAACGGGCCATAGGTGCAGTGTAAAATCCATGGTGTGAACGGGTCATGGGTGCAGTGTAGAGCCCATGATGTGAACGGGCCATGGGTGCAGTGTGGTGTGAACGGGTCATGGGTGCAGTGTAGAGCCCATGATGTAAACGGGCCATAGGTGCAGTGTAAAATCCATGGTGTGAACGGGTCATGGGTGCAGTGTAGAGCCCATAGTGTGAACGGGCCATGGGTGCAGTGTAAAATCCATGATGTGAACGGGCCATGGGTGCAGTGTAAAATCCATGGTGTGAACGGGTCATGGGTGCAGTGTAGAGCCCATGATGTGAACGGGCCATGGGTGCAGTGTAGAGCCCATGATGTGAACGGGCCGGGGGTGTGAGATGAAAAGCGTTAAAATGACGAAAAACCAAAAATGTCGTTGGGTTTGTACTGAGACTCTCACCTCAGGATATTGATAAACAGTAACATACGTGTCTTGATAATTGGAACCTTGAAATGTCAGCGGACGAGCAGATATACGAACCAACCGACGGCACATGTACAGCAGACAGACGTACAGCAGACATGTACAGCAGACAGATGCACAGCAGACAGACGTACAGCAGACATGTACAGCAGACAGATGCACAGCAGACAGACGTACAGCAGACATGTACAGCAGACAGATGCACAGCAGACAGACGTACAGCAGACATGTACAGCTGACAGATGCATAGCAGACAGACGTACAGCAGGCATGTACAGCTGACAGATGTACAGCATACAAATGTACAGCAGACATGTAAAGAAGACAGAGGTACAGCAGACAGATGTACAGCAGATAGATGTCCAGCAAACAGATGTACAGCAGACAAATGTACAGCAGACAAATGTACAGCAGACATGTACAGCAGACAAACGTACAGCAGACAGACGTACAGCAGACAGGTGTAGAGTAGACAGAGGTACAGCAGACATTTACAGCAGACAGATGTAAAAAACAGACAGACGTACAGCAGACAGATGTACAGCAGACATGTAAAGCAGACACATGTACAGTAGATAGATGTACAACAGACAATTGTACAGCAGCCAGATGTACAGCAGACAGACTTATAAGAGACAGTCATACAGCAGACAGATGTACAGCAGACAGACATACAGCAGAGAGACTTACAGCAGAGGTAGAGCAGACATACGTATAGCAGACAGACAGACAGACAGACAGATAGATAGATAGATAGATAGATAGATAGATAGATAGACAAACAGGTTATCAATTCATTTTCATTTCTTCATTTTACATTCTTAGTGAGGAAGGTGTGGGGGTCATTCACTGGGCAGGCAGCAGGTGAGGTGAACACTAGTAAGAGGTGTTTCCTGCATGACACACCGAGGGCACATTCCTACCATGGGTGGTCACATGCACACAGCCGCCCATACACTTCCCAGGACACGCTGTATGTTTTCGGGTATTGACAAACATATGCTAATGCACTTTCAAACACACACACACACACACACACACACACACACACACACACACACACACACACACACACACACACGTTTACTGCTCAAGGGCCCATTGACGTTACCCTATTTAACCTTCCATTCTGACCTTGACATTCCTCCAGTCATGAACAAAAGTTGATGATTTTGTCTCAAGTTATCATCATACATGCCTGCAAAGTTTAAATGATATGAGACAATTTATTCTCTTGTTATATGTGCAAAAATGATGATGGTTTTTGCCCCAGTTAGTTCTAATATCTGGATGCAAAGTTTGTATATAATTAGTCTATTGTTTATTTTTTTTTAGATTTTTATAAGTAGAGGTGTGATAATTAGATAATTTGTGTGAAGATTAGATTAGGCATCCCAATTTATTTCAACTGATTATGGGTTAGGTTAGGTTAGGTTTAACGGGTGTAACTGCAGGTATAGTAACTTTTATAAGGTAAGGGTCATAAAGGTGTTACGTTATCTTGGTTGAGATGGAAATGGACAGTTAACCTACTAAGCCTTTATCAGCTGCAAGTATAAACTACAGCTATAAAATAATTATTAAGTAAATGTAAAGTATAGGTTTAAATTATGAAGTATTGGGTACAGTTGACACAAACCTACCTGAGACTCGCCTAACCTAACCAAAGCTTAACCTTAACCTAACCTTAACCTAACCTTAACCTTAACCTAACCTTAACCTAACCTTAACCTAACCTAACCTTAACCTAACCTAACCCACTTGAGATTCACTAAACTCCGCCCTACACACACAGTCCAACGCCCGCCCAGCAAGTCGTAGTTGTTCTTGAGTTATTACCGCCCACGTGGTTCCTTTCCTTCCGTCCTCCGCCCCGTTGAGTAGCGACCCCAGCTGTTTGGGTTAAATAGTAGTTGAGGGTCTTGGCTCTGAATGACTATTATCCCGGGCCTGGCAAGAGAGCACTTCTACGGAGGAGGTAGACCTTATCTCAACAACGTGGAGAGAAAATTTATTACGATCAAAATACCCAATTTAACACAAGGAAAAAAAGGAACTGGTTTCATATCGAATTCTTTCAGGGAGTTTTAAGAGGGTATTGAAGACTTGCCACTTCCCATGAGCGAGTCACTTGTAAAGGGATATTTATGATGTCCAGATACCTGATCTAGCAGTGTGAATTAGGGGAAAAATGCCTCTTAAACAAAACTCTCTCTCTCTCTCTCTCTCTCTCTCTCTCTCTCTCTCTCTCTCTCTCTCTCTCTCTCAGGGGGAGAGAACAGAGAGGGTTATTGAAAACTTTCCATTTCGTCTGAGCGACTCACTGATAAAAGACTAAAATCATATCGGTGGAGGCTTGGCTATCAAGATCACATCACCCCTCGATTCCCATGTTATGCGTCTTTGTCTTGGTCGCCCATTGTGCTTTACCATTGTGTAAGCCTATGGTGCAGACTGAGCGTTAAACCAGCCATTACCTGGGCTACGTCGTCGCTCCCGCTGCTCCCTTAGTTGTCCTCCGCACCCTTACCCCCACGGCTCTATATAATCTTTTTTTTTTACAGTCTTCGTCAGCTTACAATAAAATTTTCGTCTGTTCTGACGTACCGAAAATGTGAGAGTTTGTTTCCGGAAGTTGTGGATTCTGTTTTATAGTTAAAGGCGACAAGGACCCGAGGAGGGATCGAAGCAATATGTAATAAATCAAGAACTGCAACCCCACGCCACGGGAAATAATAGAAAAGTGAGGGTCTGTCGACAGTGGGCCGACGTATTGTATGTCTTCAGCCGCCCCCCAGCCTGCCACCTGGCGGCCCCCGACTCTCCCTCCACACTACCACACACTACCCACAATCCTCTCCCACCTCACCAGATTGAGGTTCAGGACACACACACACACACACACACACTAAAAGTTTCGTATATTAAAGATTTTCTTAACTAGATATTGACATATATCTACCTCTGGTTATCGTAAGCCACGACACATACCTGGGACACCATATTCTGACCACAGACCCTCAAAGATAGATAAAGATATTTTATTTAGTGAAGTAATTTAAATTCACATTAATTCGGCATGTGTGTAGTGCAGGTATACAAACAATGTACTTATATAAACACTACAGGTACACAAGCAACGGTAAACAGTAAATCGATTCGATCAACAAAACTCAACAAATCCATTATAAACTCATATTCATTTGGGACCGTCATCAAATATTCTCCAGAACTAACTAGTAATAATATACATAACTGAACGAGGACACGAACCGGAATAAGAGTCAAAATGGCCCCTGAGCCTCGACACTACCAGACTCACCTCCAGTACCCACAGTCAGGTATAGGCACAAGTTCATGAATTCTTATCCCTGAAATCTAAAAAAAAAATACGTTTTATTCTTCACATAACTGGGAATTTCAGTATAACTCTCTCCCCAAAAAAGTATCTCTACGATTTTGTGTTAGACAATATGACACAACGAACGAAGTATTTTGACAACCCTACCGAGACAACAGGAGTCACAGTGATCATTTTGGAATTCATCGATCCCCTCCGTGAAGATATTTTATGGTGTGTGCGTTTACATATCTCAGTCAATCTTTTTTTTTTATAATTTATCTCCCATTTTTCGGAGGAGGGAGGGAGGGAGGGAGGGAGGGAGGGAGGGAGGGGAAATGGGTGAAGGGATGGATCAAGTAAAGACATTATAGAAGAAGGAAGTAATAGAGAATAGAATAAAGAAAAAGAGTAGAAAGTAACAGAAGGACAAGAACATAGACCTCATTGACGTATCATAATGTTATTACTGAGACCTTCAAAAACTTCAGAAGGTCTTTAAGCGAATAACAAGTACAATAATTACACTAATCCAAGTTGATTTATCTCACACATACTCGCTCACACCCTAAAGCTGCAGTAGTCACAATATACTCGGTGATCCTTAACATCTACGCTGGGTCATTGTGTTTATATCGGTCATTGTGTAACAGAACTGAAACACGACACAAATGACCGCAGAATGACATTGAAATTAATCTTAACCACTTTAGTAGGTTAGGTTAGGTTAGCATTAGGAGGATTGTTGTGCTGTGTGTGTGTGTGTGTGTGTGTGTGTGTGTGTGTGTGTGTGTGTGTGTGTGTGTGTGTGTGTGTTTGTTTTAAGGGGAGATTTAGCCAGGAGGATTAAAAAAAATATCGATCAATTCATTCTTACTTTAGTTTAGTAATTCTTCCATATCCCAGCAACAGTTTCCCAGCACATCCCAGCAACAGCCTCCTAGCACATCCCAGCAGCAGCCTCCCAGCACATCCCAGCAGCAGCCTCTCAACACACCCCAGCGGCAGCCTCCCAGCACATCCCAGCAGCAGCCTCCCAGCACATAGAGCCCTGGGACAATCCCTTTACACCGTACGACAATCGAATTCAATCCCTTTCCCCCTTTTCTCCTCCCCTCTTCTCCCATATCCTCCCCTCTACATCCTTCCCTACTCCCCTCTTCCTCCCTCCCTTCTCCCCTCTTCCTCCCTCCCTTCTCCCCTCATATCCCCCCCTTTATCCCTTAGTGCTTCTTTCCCCCTTTTCATTCTACATACCTCCACACGTCCCTATTTTCCCCTCTTCCTCCCCCCTCACCCCTTTCACTACTTGCCCATTTCCCCATTCTTTCCCTCTATATCTCCTCATTTCTCATTTCCTTCCTTCTTATTTTCATTCCTCCTTCCATATCCTTTTCCCTCTTGTCTCTTTCCCTTTCCCCCCCCCTTCCTTTCCTACTCTCCTTCTCCTACTCACTCACTCTCCTTTACTAACTCCCTCCCTTTCCCACTCTCCCTCATTCCCCTTCCCTCCCTTCTGTCGCCCTCCCTCACTCCCTCCCTCACCACAAAGAAACTAATCTAACCTCAGCTGAATATGTGAAGCAGAAAATCAGTAAAAATGAAACACAATATAATTTTTTTTTTTTGGGGGGGTGGGTAAAAATGACTCAGTGATTCATTGTTATTCAATTTTTTTTTCCTGTTCCCTGCTTTTCCTTGCTTCTTTCTCTTGTCTCTCTTTCGTTGGCTGGGAAAAGGAAGAGTGAGAGAGTGGGAGGGAGAGGAAGGGGAAGAGTAAACAAGAAGAGAGAAAAAAGAAAGTTAGCTAAAGAAATAAAAATGAAAAGAAGAGAGAAAAAAGAAAGCCAAGGAAATAGAAGAAAATAAGATGATACTTTCACTTAAAGACAATCTACACCTTTTTAGAAACTCCTAAAAGGCGTTAATAACTGTCTTCAACATGCTGAACACCTCATGAGAACATTTTTGCTTTTAATTGTCTTGAACATTACGCTATTATGAACACATATTGAGGTAAGATTAGTTCACAAGACGTTACATTATAATTTTCAAGGTGGTTTTAATATAACTTCTTGTTCAACGTATTCAAGGGCAGTAAAATAAGCCGCGAATTCTTTTTGTAATTATCTGTTCGTTAACTCTCTATATTTGCCTGTTCGTTAACTCTCTATATTTGCCTGTTCGTTAACTCTCTATATTTACCTGTTCGTTAACTCTCTGTATTCATTTGAGTTACGTGAAACAAATTACGGCAAAATTAATTTATAACGAAAGTGCAAACGAGACGATTAAGGTGACCTACGACATAACAGTAGTGACCTTGGGTTAACCTGTAGATCGAATT
Organism: Homarus americanus; assembly: GCF_018991925.1. Taxonomy (NCBI): domain Eukaryota; kingdom Metazoa; phylum Arthropoda; class Malacostraca; order Decapoda; family Nephropidae; genus Homarus; species Homarus americanus. The sequence continues at coordinate 378,032 of NW_024735416.1, read as the reverse complement.
GGCTACAGTTAATGAGCTCTACTCTACATAGGCTCTAGACCTACTCTACATAGGCTCCAGACCTCATAGACCTAAATCTTATTGGGGCCTTAACCTAACTACACCCTTATCATTTACTGGGGCCCAAACAGAGAGCCCTGGTGTGTTTAGTTTATTCTAAGTCTTCATAACCCCCCCCCCCTTTGAGCTCCTGTCTCATCGCCCTTCCCTCAGTTTGTCTCCTCACTTCCCTACTCCTCCTCTTCCACCTCCTCTTTCGTCTGTTCCTTCTACCCTTACATCTTGTTCCTCCTTCCCTTCCCTCACTCTTCCTTTCCACAGTCTCTCAGCTTGTTCCTCCTCCTCCGTTCCATTCATTCCTTTTCCTTCTGCGTCTGTTCTATCCTTCCCTGATCTTCCCTCTACGTTCCATCCTTCTCTGTTCCGCCCCTCCTTTCCCATCCTTGCCCGTTCCTGCGTTAGTCTCTCGTCTCACCTGCTCGCCCTCCCCCCTCCCCATCCAGGTGGTCTGCCACGTGTCCAAACACAAGCACACACACATACATACATACATTCACATTACACACACACACACGCACCCTATACACATACGCATTACACACACACACACACACACACACACACACACACACACACACAGAGAAACAGGCACACTCGCACGCGCTTACACACATACACATGCACCAATATACATACAGGCCTCATACACACACGCACAATCTATATACATACACACTACACGTGCATGCACACATACAGTACATGCACCATCTAACCCCCCTCCACCACACACTCACACACTTACAAATGCAGATGCATGTGAAGGCGAAAACACATATACACTCGTGAAAGAGACCTAGGGGTACTTGTAAGCCCGGACCTACGGCCTAGAAAACAGTGCGTTAATGTTCGAAATAAGGCAAACAGAGTATTAGGTTTTATATCTAGAAGTTTAAGTAATAAGAGTGCAGAGGTCTTATTGCAACTACATCTTGCGCTAGTAAAGCCGCACCTCGATTATGCGGTTCAGTTCTGGTGCCCTTATTATAGAATGGATATCAATTCACTGGAGTCGGTGCAGCGAAGAATGACGAAAATGATTCCAGGACTTAGAAACCTACCATATCAGGATAGGTTAAAAAAAACTTAACTTGCATTCCCTAGAAAGACGAAGAGTGTGGGGAGATATGATAGAAGTATTTAAGTGGGTGAAAGGAATCCATAAAGGGGATATAGATAAAGTTCTTATAATATCCGAGCAGGATAGGACTCGTAGCAAAGGATTTAAGTTGGATAAGTTTAGGTTTAGGAGGGAGATAGGAAGGAACTGGTTCACAAATAGGGTGGTGGACGAATGGAACAAGCTTAGCAACTTTGAAGTAAGTGCTGGAACGCTGGGAAGTTTTAAAAGGAGGCTAGATAGATTCATGGATGATAAGAGAGTGGTAGTAACTCTCGACAGGAGCTGCCATGCACAGGTCAACCGGCCTATTGCAGACTCCTTATTTTCTTATGTTCTTGTGTTGTGTTGTTCGTGTTAGGTGTGTTTAGATTACATTATACATTATAACGTAAGTTTAGGTTAGGTTAGGTTAGGTCACATCAGATTAAGTGAGGTTAAGTTAACTGAAGTTCTCTTAGGCTCTATCATGACTGAAGCTCATGTGCTCTACAATCAGGTATATTCTGCCCTCAAATATATCCTCACCTCTCTAATTAAAAAACAAACGAACTATTTAACGATCCGAGGTCAAACAAGATACTTTATTTATCTTCATGACCTTTGTGAGACATTCCACATCACCATTAGCTAGGAAACATTTCATTAATATCTCTGATCCCTTGTGGGGTGAGTAACAGCAGATGGTGAGACTCTTGGCTCAGATTCTCAACGGCTCTCTGGATTTAAGAATGATACAATGGTGAATTCTCAATGGTTCGTAAGTTGAGATTTTACCTGAACTAGATGACTTATGCTACGACTCGTATAAAGGATTCTGTGATATTCGTAAGTTGAATTTTCATCGTAAATAGAAATTTTAAGGAACAACTATTTGACTGACTCAAGTTACGACATATTAATAGTTTCTTAAAAAAAAAGGTCGTAATGGTGAATACTTGTGATAATATGTTTAATAATTAAGGTACAGTAGAAGATAAGTGTCCAATATGGCGTCAATAGCACACTGGGACTCTAATTTATTTTAGCCTGAAAAATGCAAATAGAAGGTAAACAACAACAATAACAACTCAAACAACAACAACAACACCAACAACAACATTAACAACAACAACCACAACACCACCACCAACAACAACAACACCAACACCACCACCAACAACAACACCAACACCACCACCAACAACAACAACCACAACACCACCACCAACAACAAAATGATTCTCAAAGGTCCATCGTTAATTTACTCCCCTAACTATAAGAGACCACCTAACTGCTGCTTTACATTAATCTGGGACGGACAGATGGCGGCCAAAAATGAGAGAGAGAGAGAGAGAGAGAGAGAGAGAGAGAGAGACTGGCTGGCTGGCTGGATAGTAATTAACAGCGGTCTCTAATCTTCGGTTCAAGGGGTGCATAGTAACGGTCCAGCCTGAGGCGTTTATCTGATCCCTTATAAAAACAATAAAAAAAAATCCAATCAATTATCCCTACTGTTATTAACCGAACAAATTCTTAGCATTGATATAACAAAATTCCAATCAACTATTGTTATTATTGTTGTTGTTGTTGTTTTCGCCTGTAAATTGGTTTTCGTATTAGATTTCGGAAATTGAGTTAATAAATATATTGTTTTCCTCCCCATTCCCTCACTTCCCTCCCCCTCTCTCCTTCACTCGCCTCCCCATCACCTCACCTTCCCTCCACTCCCCATCACCTCACCTTCCCTTCCCATCACCTCCTCTTCCTTCCCTTCCCTCCCATCTCCTCCCCGTCCCTCCCCAGTAAACCATTGTGTTCCTCATCCCACACATAATCCTCCATTAACTGGAAAATGGAGGGGAGAGTTTAAAGTCGTGAATGGTTGGATTTTATATTTAAATCGACGAGAATTAATGGTCCGTCATACTGGTCTATTGAGCGGCTGATGTATCGAGGGAATCTAGTCGTGGGTGGACGCCATGACGCCGGAATTCACATTTATGGCGCCGCATTTCTTCCGCTTTTATTCCTACCGGTCCCGTCCGCCATGTTGAATGCAAACAGCTGATTGTCGCTCGAGTTCTTCCCGTCGTCTTTTCTTATCAATTTTACGCCTCAGATATTTGGCGATGCTTATCAATAAAAGCTTCCCAAGACCTTCTGCAGTGGGAGTTAGGCCTAAGTGGGAGGCGTGGGAGGTGTACAGGAGGGATGATGGCTAAACTCCCACATAAAGCAGACTCTCTTTTTTTTTTAATGCGCGCGCAGCTCACTCTTGGAGGAAGTAATGTGGAGTAAGACCGATGGTGTGGAAAATATCGTAGTTCAAAGGACCTTATTCTTTCCCCTATAAGTTCTATATGATGGTGACGCCTCTGGTATGTGATGGTGACGCCTCTGGTATGTGATGGTGACGCCTCTGGTATGTGATGGTGACGCCTCTGGTATGTGATGGTGACGCCTCTGGTATGTGATGGTGACGCCTCCAGGCATGTGATGGTGACGCCTCTGGTATGTGATGGTGACGCCTCTGGTATGTGATGGTGACGCCTCTGGTATGTGATGGTGACGCCTCTGGTATGTGATGGTGAGCGCCTCTGGTATGTGATGGTGACGCCTCAGGCATGTGATGGTGACGCCTCTGGTATGTGATGATGAAACGCCTCTGGTATGTGATGAAGTGACGCCTCTGGTATGTGATGGTGACGCCTCCTGGCATGTGATGGTGACGCCTCTGGCGTAATGGTGACGCCTCTGGTATGTGATGGTGACGCCTCGGGCATGTGATGGTGACGCCTCGGGCATGTGATGGCGACGCCTCTGTTATGTGATGGTGACGCCTCTGGTATGTGATGGTGACGCCTCTGGTATGTGATGGTGACGCCTCTGGTATGTGATAGTGACGCCTCTTATGTGATGGTGACGCTGCTTATAAACTGATTGTGTGATTTTAACAGTAATGAACCACTAAATATTGTCAAACTGTGGCTCCTTCCTTTCCTAACATAGAGGAAACACCTATATGAAAAAAAAATGTAGGGAGTTTTAGTTCCAATAATAACTTAACTAAACTAAGTAAATAAATAAATAAATAATAAAAATGAAATAAATAAAGAAACAACAATACTACTACTACTACTACTACTACTTCCCAAGACTATTACACAATTACGTCATCTGTACTAATAATAACATAACATACAGCCAATAAGTGTAATAATGACACCAACTGTAATTGATGTAGTCAACTTGAGGGTGTGTCTGTGTCTGTCTGTCAATCACTTAACTATTTATTGATTCATCCATCCATCTGTCTAAATCTGTGTGTGTGTGTGTGTGTGTGTGTGTGTGTGTGTGTGTGTGTGTGCCACCCTCGTCCCCACGCTCTATGAGGTACACACAAAACATGGCCAAACTAACCGTGGCCTCCTCCTCCGTTTTTCGCCAACAATGTAGAAAATGAGGTGTGGTTTGCCCTCTTGTACGGAATAATAAACTCTCATTATGGGTGATTTTGTGTTGGCTTTTTGTCATACAGGAGCTCAGTTGACTAGAGTCCTTTGACGGCTCTGGACCCCTATAGGAGCCGTCCCGGGGAAGGATCTGTTTCTCTTCCTGTATTTAGGTGAAATTGTGTAGCTGGATTTTATGTGGAGGATGGGAAGTGTGGCGTGGCCGGTGATTGGCTGGGAGCGGCGGGGCCTTGTGTGACGTAACTGACTGACTATTTTGGTGATTATGTTTGTTATTGTGATTTAGAGAGAGAGTTCCCCATCCCCCCCAATATTTGTTGTGTCTGGATGGTTGTGATTTTTTCTACACTGTTTACAAGTTGTTTCAAGAGATGGGTGTTGTGAGTATTGTGTTATAATGAAGTTGTTTTTACGATATGTATTGAAAAAAAAATACATTTATATACACACTGATATGTTTATATATATATACACCAACATATTCACTGACACTGCACAACATACTTACACTCATACAGTACACTCGTATTTAAATAAACACATGCACGTATACATACCTAACCACACACAGATAAGCGAAACAGGTAGAGAGTCTGTTTCTTAATTAATGTATCTCAAAATTAAGAGTCTTCAGCCAGCACTCTACCCAGGAATCAGGAAAGCCTCTCTACTGGGAACTAAAACCACAGTGAATTACATTGGTACAACTGTATGCAAATGAGGTAATGAATAACACCAAGTAAAATAGCTTAAGCAAATGTATGTCAAGAAAACTGTGAATAACTAGGCAAGATCAATGACAAATACGAGTGAAAATAAGATTATGAATAACAATCAAACAAAATTGATGAATAGAATGTTTATCGATGAGTTTGAGAAATATTCCAATCATTTATGGACCAAAAATAGGATCACCAGAGACTTTAGTTTGATACGGAGGTCTAGGTGAAGTGGTCTCTCTCTCTCTCTCTCTCTCTCTCTCTCTCTCTCTCTCTCTCTCTCTCTCTCTCTGCAGCAGTATGCGCAGTAGAATGGAATTTGACGCGAACCTCATCAATGAAGACAAGTTTGATTCGTTATGCAGTTAGTTAAAAAAAATCACTACAAGATCCCTTCAGTAACACCCTAGACCCCGATTAACAAAAATTATGTAAATGATTTGATGAATAAATCTAGATTAAGTAGTAGTTATGATTCGTTCGGGTAAACACCTCCTTACTTACCTATTCTTCGCGACTGCATATATATTTTTTTTTATCAAACCCTCATTTAAATACAAAAGAAACCAATAGAAAGAGAGAGGAAAAAAAAAAGAATAATGAATTGTTCTTTACATCCTCTTCTTCTCTCGTTCACACCCGTTTTTTGTTGTATTCTTCCGCCGCTATTCTGAGTCAGTCATCAGTGTTAAAAAGGTGGGTCCCTCTTATGAAATTCAAATGCAGTCATATTTCACAAAGATTGAGCGTTCACAAAGGTCGCTAGCCACGGCCGTCCCAGAGGTGTCCACTTACTGATTTACTGGCAGGAAGGAAGGGCGTGTATGTGGACACACACACACAAAAAACCCATTCATGTATGTAGGTTGGTTAGCCTGTGTGCATCCTCACGACCAAGTTGTTAGTACTCAGTAGGGATATGTATTGTGTGTGTGTGTGTGTGTGTGTGTGTGTGTGTGTGTGTGACGATCGTTGACTTTACCATAAACAACGCCAGAGTCACAACAAAAACAAAGAATCACTATAACAAAGAAAAACTTGCATAAACAGTTATTAAAGAGTAAACACACACCTGTACTTGTTTATTACCAACACGTACAGGTGAATGGATTTAACAACAATGGCACCAATGTGTACTGAGACTTTACCTCAAGATTTTGTCGAGGTAAATAAACAGTCACTACAAACTGCGTCAGTGTTGTCTCATTAAAACTCTATCTTAGTTGATTAGTCATGGTTTGTATTCATAGAGCTGCCTGACGTAACTACAGAATAATCCTCGACTCCAGTTTGTTAAAATAAAAAACACGAAAATAAAAACAGCAAAAAAAAAACACATCCTCTAAGGGGAAATGTTTTTAATTCCACCGATTCCTGAAGGAGGCAACATCATTAAGACTAAAAGCCTCCTCCCGTGAGTAGGCAACACCAGCCAGGTCCTCCTCTCCCTCACCTGGTATTCCCACTTCCGCTCAACTAGGCTCACATTGGTACCCCTCCCTCAGGCTGTCTCATTCTTCTTGATGTTTTCGTGAGACCCACAAGTAGTAGATGATAAAACAAGAGAGTGTAGAGAACTGGGTGTTATTTATTTTCAGTCGTATTTGAGGGCATTGATTATCCCTCTCATATGAAAAGTATTACCAGTCAAATCAGGAAATACGGGGATAGGGGTTAACTAAAAATACCCAAGACGCTTATTGTGTAGAAACCCTTGCTGTGGTCCACGTCCCCATCAGGTTTAAGATGGTAGCTTCTCAAGGTCAACTGTACATACACAGGAACAGCTGACATTCCTGAGTGTGTATTGGAAACTCCATAAACATGACATTCCAAGGATGTATTTGTCTGTCATACATAGATGTTTATGTGAAAATACACACACACACACACACACACACACACACACACACACACACACACACACACACACACAATAAAACACCTCATCTACCACCACATACCACAACACACACTCCACACCACAACACACACACACACACACACACACACACACACACACACACAATAAAACACCCTGTGATAACACACACACATACCTAACACACACCACACCACAACACACACACACACACACACACACACACACACACACACACACACACACCACAACACACACACACACACACACAGGCGAGGGCCGTCAATACGTCCATAAATCGTACCATGCATATTCATTCCTGACCAAGGCCTCCAAGACGACAAAATTGGTTTAGGGTTTTGTCCCGCCCCCCGGCCCATTGGACACGCTCAGCCTATAGTCAAGGCTGGGACCTGGCTCCTGGGACCTGGCTTCTGGGACCTACCATCTTAGACCTTCTCTGGGTTTTGATGTGTTTCCTAGGACTAGACTCAGCTTGTGGTCAGAGCTGAGAACTGACAGCTGGGACCCAAAATCTGACACACGTCGACTGAGACACCAAGTTAAAACACACACACACACACACACACACACACACACACACACACATATATTATACGTTCTTTCTCTTTCACTCTTTCTCTTTCTCCATTTATCTCATCCTCTCACTCCCTTGTGTTGTTTATTTACCATTATCTCTCCCTTTCTTCCCCCCCCCCTTTCTTTTTTCATCTGTCCTTTCTCTCCCTATTTTTCTTCCGCTCTCTGTCTCTCTCTCTCGCTGTCTCTCTCTTTCTTTCCCAGTCCACCTCTCTCTATCTCTCTCCTTCTCAATGGCTTTCCTCGCAATATATTTCATTCCCTCTCTCTCTCTCTCTCTCTCTCCCTCCCTCTTCTTCCCTCACTCTCTCCCTTACGCCTAATTAGTGCTATCAGCTTCTAATTTGCATATCAGACGTATATCAGCCTATTGTCATTAATAGTCTCTGTGGCTGCTTTCATTATAAAGCTTTAATCCGAAACATTCTGCTTTCGAGATAACTATCACTGTTTCTCGATCAATTATTTATGTTTAATGGCCCCTACCGTATCGGGGAGTTGATTACGGTTATACAGGTGTGTTGGGTAAAGGTGTGTGTGTGTAGGGTGGGGGGAGTGCAGGTGTGTGTGTAGGGTATAATGATTGTCAAGAAGTGTGCACATGACGTCCATTATTCCACGTACACAACACATTTATCTAACATAAGATTACCATCAACACATTCTTCATATTTGTCAACATTCTTCAGCAGCTGGCGCCAAGATGCCTCCAGAATCCTTAATGTAGCGATAATAATGAAATGGAAAAAATAAAAAAATAAATAAAAATAATATCAGATGTAACAGACTTAAAATATTCATGACAATAAGTTAATGGTAATATATAATACAACGATGACGATGACGATGATGATGACGATGATGATGATGATGATGATGATGATGATAGTAACCTGTATCTGTATGGACAAAAACATTAATTAAACGAATACATAAACTTAACATATTACAGTAACCTCAACAGAATAGAGGTTGACATACAGAATACAGGCAATACAGCGACGGGAGTGTACAGGTTACAGGAGTTTCAACAGACATTACAGCGACGGGAGTGTACAGGTTACAGGAGTTTCAACAGACATTACAGCGACGGGAGTGTACAGGTTACAGGAGTTTCAACAGACATTACAGCGACGGGAGTGTACAGGTTACAGGAGTTTCAACAGACAATACAGCGACGGGAGTGTACAGGTTACAGGAGTTTCAACAGACATTACAGCGAGTCAAGTGTTACTAGTTATCTTGCAACATGAGGGAAAGTTATTACAAGCAACCACGGCCAAGGTGGTGTTGGTGGCTGGTTGTAATAACAGTGTGTGTGTGGAGCCGTATGTGTCTTTATTTGGAGATGGATATAAGTGTTTGTGTGTGTATGTTTGGAAGTGTGTGTAAAGTAGGTGCATGCCTGTGTATTTGGTGGTGTGTGCTCGCCTCGCAAGCGAGAGGACCCGGGTTCGATCCTCAGGCAGGGTGAAACTATGGGCAAGTTTCTTTACGCCATTTGCCTCTGTTTACCCAGCAGTAATTGGGGACCTGGATGTTAATCGATTTGTGGATCGTATTCCTGGGTCATGCAACTCGTTAACTCAGTGTGTGGTTGTTGTGTTGGCGACAGCTTCTACACCTTAACGTTAACAAATTCACGCCTAGGTGGCCCTTGGGCCGGCCATCCTCGTTACCATTATATTATTATGTGCGTCTCTTTGATAGTGTATGTAAATGTTTGTGCGTCAATTCGGTAGTGTTGTGTTGGTGTATATACGTCACTTTAGTAGTATATGTAGGTGTATGTGTGTATATTTGGTGGTGTATGCAGCTGTATGTGCACCCCTATCAGAGGCCAACAACCATCGCTGATAACAATATTAGTACTCACTGATGCAATGAACGAACTGACCTCGCTGATACGGTTATCTCCAACACACCAGACCACTAACACTGATCCTTATTATACAGTACTGTGTGATGATGAACTATAGATTACAGTAAGTTACAGATGTATTCCTGGTATATGCATTTCTTCCTGTAATGCCGTAGAAAGTTAATAAGTTATAAAGATTTTTGTAATACTGCAACAATATACTGTAATATAAGGACTGAAATATTTCCTTGATATACTTGTACATGGTGAGGGGCAACAGGGGGGTACTTAATGAGACTACTGGATAAGCATTGGGTGAATTAAACGATGAATCATAACACAAAATGGATCCCAATGATATGAAACGAATCAGAGTAAGACATACTCTCACAGGTACAGTATCGGGTCAGCTTGTTGTTGATAGAGGAACAATCATCAAGTGGACCATGTAATATCCTAGCTCCTCCTGCTAAAGAGGTTGAGAGTAGCCCAATAGCCGCACACCTGCCCGGCTACACAACATAGCAGGAAAAATAACTTATAAGAGCAAAAACAATAAAAACCAAAACAAAAGCAGGACCCGATTTAATCTAACACTGGTCGCTATTGTTGTTTTAGATTAAGATGTAACAATACGATTTAGTTTATTCAATAATCGTATTCTAAGACAAGCTTAGTATACCTGTGCGGGACTTAATTAATAATAAACACTTCAAGACAGAGAAATACCTGAGGGAGTTGATGTTTTTACTCCCAGCCCAGCCTCAGGTAGATGCCAGGTTATAAGGGGAGAAATTTGGCTCACCTGAAGATTATCCACCCCAGTCTTATTTCAGCTGAAGATTAACAAATCAAACGCTAACCTAACCTAACTTGACCTGGCCTAACATAACCTAACCTAACCTGACCTAACATAACCTAACCTGACCTAAGATGACCTAATCTGACATCTTACCTTCCCCCTTCACAGGTAGTGTTAAGGTTAATCATCGGCTCAAATATAAGCTGTGGGGTTAATCTTGAGTTGATTAAAATTTTATTCATAATTGTTAACTTTTAATTTAACAAAATAAACAGTTTCAGCTTCAAATAATTACGGTCTAGATTAATTAAACTTTTATTAACACCTTAGGTAATATATCTGTATTATGAAGGACAAGAAATTATTAATTTTTGGTCAACTTCTCAGGTGTCCTCTACTCTTGACTCGGTATTTCCTATTACCTGGACTTTAAATTAGTTTACGTCTTTTCTTGGAAGTCTCAAGTTACAATGAATTTCCTGCGTTTTTCCTAAGGTCTTATGATTGGAGAAAAAATACCCCAGTTCCCGTTTTTGTGAGTTTCTCGTTTTTGTTTTACTTTGCTTTAGATCTTCCCCACACACACACACACACACACACACACACACACACACACACACACACACACACACTCGAGTACCTTTGATTACGTTTAACTAGTTATAACGTGGGAATAAAATGTGTTAGCAATTTTGTTCGTAGTATTTTACCAACGCCGTTTATTTTATCGATAAGGAAACAGCATCCGAATATCAGAATCTCGTTTAAGCTTGAAGTTTCCCTCCTAACTACGGAGAAATGAAAGTATTTCGGTACGGTAGAGTCTCAATGAACTTTCGAAGTCCTAGTTGGGATCTCTGTGTGAGTCGGTTAGATGCTCTCTCTCTCTCACGTCACCAGTTGTCGGGATAACACAACGGAAGGTCCTTTGGGAATCGCTGACCAGTTTAGCGTATTAGTATCAGCGTTGAGGGGTGAGGCTGCCTTGAGCACCTCTCCTTGTCAGACCACACATGCATCTCTGGTACTAAGAGTAGTGTAGCTGGCCTCTATACCCTCCAGGCCTCTAATACTAACCCTTAACACCCGAGAAATTAGGGTCCCCTTTCCCCTGGGCTGAGGCTAAGTACTTGAGGTGTTGTTACTCCGAGCGTAATGCGTAATGGCCTTCATGGCGTAATGTGTAATTTTTGTAATATCTAATTGTATCCGACGTCTGGGTTCTAGCGTCACCTTGGTTACTACCCGTTACGGACCTTGGCTGGGAGTACCGTAAGTACCGCAGTTCGGTCCGTAACGGGTGAGGAGGGACCCCTACGGCCCGAGCAAGGAGGCCGTCTACAGCGCCCCGCCTCCCGCCGCCAGACTCCCGGCCAGGGTCGACCCAAAGGTGCTATTTTTCGGCGTCTTTGTACTACTTGTAATGTTTATCATAATTGATCGATTTTGACATTTTATGATTTGATGGTAATTTGTCCTGTGTGGTGGTTTCCGGGATGAGAAGGAAGGGGGAGATAGAGGCGGTAGTTGAGGGTAGTTAAGGGAGATAATTGGCCTGAGTTGTAAGGGTGACGTTTCGCTTGTACCACCTGACACACGACAAGGGGGTATACATCTCTCGTGCATGTGTGTGTGTGTGTGTGTGTGTGTACGTGCCTGTCTGTCGCGTTGGCATCGGTACACGGAGTCAATGTACCATTACAGGGTGTGTTGTGTTCTCTCCTCACACCACTATCGTCCAGATGGTGATAGCAATAACTAAGAGAGGCTAAGTAGGGGAGATGACGCTGGGTATATAGCCATCTCGTGAGCTTCTGTGTGTGTTTGTCTGTTTGTCTCTCGTGTTGACATCGGAACATGACATCACTTGAGTGTGTTGTGTTGTCTCCTCATGGGTGTCCAGATGGTGACGAGGCGATTAGACAGAGAAAGTGGATGGATTAGTTGACGATTAATGGACCTTAAGAGAGTCGAAGGGAGATTAAGGTAGATTAAGGGAGCTGATGGGAATTGAAGGTAGATTAAGGGAGACTAATAGGGATGAAGGTAGTTGATGGGAGTTGAACGTAGATTAAGGGAGTCGAAGGGAGATTAAGAGAAGTTTAGGTAGATTTAGGGAGCTGATGGGAATTGTAGGGGAATTAAGGGATGCTAAGGGAGTGTATGAGAGTGCTTTGTTGACATTTGGCACCAACTGAGACCACAGTAACCAGTAGTGTATGGAGTGTGTTGAGTCGTCACGTCACAACAACACAGGTAGACAGAGAGAGACAGACAGACTGACGGAAGATAGACCAATAGACAGAAGACAAGACAGGCAGACTGACCTATATATATATATGAAGACAGACAGACAGACAGACAGAGAGGGAGACAGACAGACAGACAGACAGAGAGGCAGGCAGACAGACAGAGAGGCAGGCAGACAGACAGACAGACAGACAGCCAGACAAGGTCAATTAATAAACCCTGAGGCTTTTCCACAATCTTATCGACTCTCCCTCTGGTATTTCCGCTAAACTGTCAACCGGAGGTCACCACACGACTTACAGCACAGTCAGACGAGTCACCAACCACTGACTCTCCGTTATGGTGACTGTGTATGGTGCTTGAATGGTGAGTTTCATCTTGGCTTTAGTTCGTGACTGGTGTCTATTGGAGTCATTGGATCGATATTGTATTTGTGACAGGGACATTGACTGGTGACCTACATGTGACAGAGAGGCGGACGGGGTATTTAATGATCAATATCTCCCTATGTAATTGTTGTCATTCTATGTTAGTAAACACAGTCTGACTCCTAAGACACATCAATTCCTCCCTCATACACTGGCTGTCGCTTCACCAACTACACTGTACACCTTATCAACACCGTCGACAACCTTGCAGAAAAACTTTACCATTTCTCTCTGATCTTAAAACCAATTTGCATAACAGATACTACGTTTTTTATCTCTCTTGTTACTCAAAATGGTCTTATATAATCGTTATCAAGCCTTTCCATGTTGCTTTAGGGGGTAAAGGATAATTATTTAGATGCACATTATTAAGACAGGTAAGTCCATTATACACACCTGTTCTTGTCCATCTCTGAAACTCATTTTTGTCTATTTTTTTAAGGAAGATTAAATTTTACATAACTCTAACATTCATTCAGGTGTAGTGATAAGAGTTATTTTTTAATGATTACCAAAACCCGTATTACTCCTTTGTTTAACCTAATCCAGAAGCTTATATGAGATAGATTAAATTCTTCCTGGATTAACAAGAACATTAAGACACACAGCATGATCTCAGGGTAAGATGATACTCTGGAACTACTTGACTGTCTTGTATTAATATCATCAACCCTTGTAATAACCCGCACATAGCTGGACCCCCCTCAAGCCTCCCCACACTACCTTACCAGCACAGTCATCCCTCTAAGGTATTATAGGCATAATTAACAGGCGTTTCTTGTCTTGCCTCAAAAGAAGGAAGGTGTGTTTACTTTAATGACCAACAACCTTCGCTCTGGTCCATACGGTGTCCCACAAGACTTCACCCTTGGACAGGTACTGTTTTTGTTGTATATAAATGATAGTTAATTCCGGCTCCCATAATATATATATAGTACATCGTTCCTAACCTAAAGGCAGCGTCACACTGGCATTCTTTCGTCGATTTTTTTTGCCAACTTTCAGAAAATCTTCAAACTTTTTGTTGTGCACCGTCACACGCGTTTAGAGCCAACTCGCCAGTTTCCCTCGTTCGAAAACTGTCAACAAACAAGATGGATCCAACTGATGAAGAAAGCGCAGCAATTCTACGTCTTTTTGGTGTATGAAGAATCCTGGTGGTCCCAGAGACAGCGGCGCTGCCTTATCTGGTCCACTAAGAACTCCTGGGAGAGGTGTGTCCATACTTGGGAAATTATTTTATCTGTTGGCTCCGTCATGTTGTTGTTATTCCCGCGTGGTCACGATGTAAACAACAAATGACATTTTCTTACCTTTTAAAAACACGAAATTAAACATAATAATGAGTAATTTTGGCAAGAGTAAAAATTACTTCACAAGAATTTTAGCTTTATATCTTAAGTAAAAATTAGTTTATTGTTATAACAAATTGTACTGTTAATAATTATAGATCTTGAGTTATCTCTGGTAAGTTATTGTACGAGTCGTCAAGACAGACGGTCTGTACCGTTTGACAAACAGTCAACGACAAAACCGACGACTCGTGAAAAAAGTCGACAGTAGTGAAAAAATTTACAATAGAAATGCTAGTGTGACGCCGCCTTAACCAAACCTAACCTAACCTGCCTCACCATTAAAGCACTAAAACACATCTACACTACTCTCCTCCTCCCGCCATGCACAATACACGAGGAGCTTTGACACCACCCACTTCTGGCTACACTGCCTTGAAAACTGATCCCACTGATAATGTATTTATAAACGAGAACCCGTTGAAACTGGATACCATTACGCGTCTATTATTGTGATTCATTTGTCTTTAGATCTATCAGCTAAAAAAAAAAGATTATTCATCTCAGTTCTGAACAAATAAAATATACCAATTAAAAGAGTCAATAATTCCATATATCTTTCTATTCGAGGATAAACGATAATACGATCTTTTAATTCATCTCAAAAGACAAAATAAAATTCCTTTCTAAAATATCCCAACATTATTACTCCCCAAAATATATAAACCTTTGTCATATTTTCTCCTTTGTTATAAATTTACCTTTTTTTTTATCCTTACGCTAAATATGTGATTATTTCTGTAACCTGATATTGGGGTAATTTCTTGTTTTCCCCTAGTTCATTGCCTCTCACTACTGCGTCATGAGGTCGATGCTCTGTTGTCTGTCGTTCAGCTGACACCAGTGAACATGGCAGGTGGTGGTGGTGGCTGGGTACTCCGATTACCTCCTGTACTAACATTGAGCCCTTGGGGGGTGTTGGGTGGTGGCCCTTACTGATCATCCAGGGACACCAGCCAGTCATAACAGTTAAGAGCGATCAATCACTCAAACAATCGATGAATCAACTGTACGGCTAATATTTATATCTGTGTATCTGTTTAAATCAGCTGTTTCATTTATATTATCGCTGACAGATAAGATGGATAAACAGACAGACAGATAGACAGACAGACAGATACTCGTATGCAAACACACATACACACACACACACACACACACACACACACACACACACACAACCAGACAGACAGACAGACAGATCCGAAGCAGCTGGGCATTTGTCACAACGTGTTAAAGGGTGTAGCGGTGGCACAGTATAATGACCTTTATGGTGTTACCCCCTTATTGCTGTGGCCACCTGCTGCTCTGTATGATGTGGTATGATGACGAGTATGATGAAGGATTAGATTTGGAGTCTTATGGAGAGTATGATGCATAGTATGATGTGGTATAATGAAGAGTATGATGAGTATGATAAAGAGATAATGTGATAAACAATGCATGGTGAAATATGATGAAAAAGTACAACAATGCCTATCATCATATATCGATACTATTATGTTATTAAGAGTCTTATGCTTAGTCCGTTCATCCGTTCATCCGTCCGTCTGTCCGCTCACCCGTCCACCCATCCGTTTGTCATTCAGTCAGTCAGTTAATTATTTAGTCAGCCAGTCAGCCAGTCAGTCAGTCAACAAGTAAAGTCAACCAGGAAAGACGTGCATGGAGCTTATTAACGCAGCTAATAAGATTTATGAGGAAGATCAGTTTAATGGAATCTTTGTTGGTGAGGGTCAGTATTGAGGCCCGTGGTGAAGGTCAAGTCAACAGAGGAGGTGGAGTTGGAGGAGGAGGTGGTGGAGGTGAGGAGGAGGTGGAGAGGAGAGGTGGAGGAGGAGGTGGGAGGTGGGAGGAGGTGGAGGGAGGAGGAGGAGGAGGAGGAGGAGGAGGAGGAGGAGGAGGAGGTGGAGGTGGAGAGGAGGAGGGAGGAGGTGGGGAGGAGGGAGGTGGGGGGGAGGAGGAGGTGGGGGAGAGAGGAGGAGGTGGAGAGGAGGTGGTGGAGGAGGAGGTGGGGGGAGGAGGGAGGAGGAGGTGGAGTAGGAGTTGGAGGAGGAGGAGGTGGTGGTGGAGGAGGAGGAGGAGGAGGTGGAATAGGAGTTGGAAGAGGAGGAGGTGGGGGTGAGGAGGAGGAGGTGGGGGAGGAGGTGGGGAGGAGGAGGTGGGGGTGGAGGAGGAGGTGGGGGAGGAGGTGGGGAGGAGGAGGAGGAGGAGGAGGAGGAGGAGGAGGAGGAGGAGGAGGAGTTGGAAGAGGAGGAGGAGGTGGGGAGGAGGAGCAGGTGGGGGAGGAGGAGGAGGTGGGGAGGAGGTGGGGAGGGAGGAGGAGGTGGGGAGGAGGAGGAGGAGGAGATTGATTGATTTTGCCGCTTGCAGCGGCTACTTTATTGTGCACCCCACACTCATCCTGTGAGCAGTAGCGCAAAAGGATTAGAGTAGGGTTTACAAAGGGTCATAATACTAACCCCTGTTGTCAGGATATTATGGCACTGAATGTTACACAGTATTTCATTTACATTATTTGTTTAGTTCTATACATAGAGGGTAACTTATTCACAAATGCGTGAGTACAGGCGTGTGAGGCAGTATGTCTGGCCTCACACTTTGTTCACATTTTACGTGAGAGGTATTCAAGCACATTGCGTATTTGTCTCTACATGAGAATTGGGAGGTGGGGAGGAGGAGGAGGTGGGGGAGGAGGAGGAGGTGGGAGGAGGAGGGGGAGGAGGAGGAGGTGGGGAGGAGGAGGAGGTGGGGAGGAGGAGGAGGTGGGGAGGAGGAGGAGGTGTGGGAGGAGATAGAGGATATGTGGGAGAGGAAGAGTTAGGGAGAAGAGGAAGGTTAGGTAGGAGGAAGAAGAGGAAGAGATGTGGAGGAGGACGAGGAGGCAAGCAGCTGAAGACAGTAACTGGAGACGTGTGCTAAAATTGTCACTCTCACCCCTCTCTAACTATCCCCCCCCCACCCTCCCTCCCCCTCACCCCCTCTCCCCCTCAGACGCCCATCTCGGTAATTACATCAAGAATTAGTCTCTATCTTAATGGCTTTTGAACCATAATTGTTGATCAGAACAAAAATAATACTGGAACATTATTTTTGTACCACCGTTAGGATATTTAACGCCATTAAACTGTCCCATTTAACGCCATTTAAGTGTCCCCCTCACCTCATCTTCCCCACCTTACACCACCCTGACCCTTCATCTCCCCCACCTTACACCACCCTGACCCTTCATCTCCCCCACCTTACACCACTCCTGACCCTTCATCTCCCCCACCTTACACCATCCAGTACCCTCCTCCCCCACCTTACACCATCCTGACCCACCTTCTATCCCCCCACCTTACACCATCCTGACCCTTCATCTCCCCCCCACCTTACCATCCTGACCCTTCATCTCCCCCCCACCTTACACCACACCTGACCCATATCTCCCCCCACCTTACACCACCTGCCCCTCATCACCTCCTCGTTCCCCCACCTCATACGCAAGGTAGGCAGGAGGGGTGACTAGGTGTCTCATCAGCCAATCAGATTGTCAATTGGGTTGGCTAACTAACATACCCTAAAACTATGACGTCTTCTTCAATAGCTAAGATAATCATCATCGTCATCATCATCATCATCATCATCATCATCATCATCATCGTCATCATCAATCATCAATCACCATCATCTGTCTGTGACCTAGACAAACACGTACGAGAATATGGTGACAAAGGCAGGATGGTGATGGCGTTAGGTTAGGGTGTATGGTGAGAGAAAGTGTAGATACCCAACCCACCCACCCACAACCCACCCCCAGCCACCCAACCCACCCCACCCTCTCTCAGTACCATCACCATTATAAACATCAATAAAAACTAAAGAAAAAAAAAATCGCTGCAGGTATAAATGAAATACACAGGTTAGGTTAGGTTGGGTGAGGAACATTCAATACACTGCCATAACAGTCTCTCACCCCGTAAGGCTGAGAGAACTATGAGATATGTAAAGGTGTATTTGAGAGAGTCAATAGGGCTACTAACAAGTACTTAGGTCAAAGGTCAACACTAGTGGACGGGTGGAAGGGAAACAGGGTTGTATATGTATGTATGTATGTATGTATGTATGTATGTATGTATGTATGCATGTATATATGTATTTATGTAAGAAAATTACAAAAGTGACCAAAATACTGACTGTAAAATCTCATCATCGAGGAAAAAGCTCCTCACACAGGAGAGAGAGAGAGAACACTATCAGTCAGATCCCGAGGGAAAAAAATACTGACAGGAAAAAAATATTATCAATCAAACCAAGAGGAAAAAACTCCCCAGATACAGGAAAAAAATTATTAGTCAGGTCAGGAAAGAAATATATTTTTTTAATTCACAAATGCCGTAATATCGAGGGTCTGGTATATTACATGTAAAACCTCCATCTAACGAACTATATAAAACTGAAATTCCGTTATATCAAGGGTCCTTTAGATGAGGAAATCCCTAATTAACGGATTAAATAAAAAGTCCGTTTTATGGAGGTTTACTGTATCATCAATTAGACATCATTGACCTTATTTCACGTTGATGAATGAGGTTATCACTCGTTATTATCCGACATCAACACCACGACCTCAATTGGGGCAAAGCTAAAAAAAAACTAAACAACAAACAAAAGCTATCTTAAAGCTATCTTAAGTCATCGTGAGGTTAAATATAGCAAAGCCCGACCCCATTTTCCACGTAAGTTAGATGATAAAGCTATCGTAAAGCCCTGACTGTTATGACGTATCGTAAGCATCGATTTCACTTTCTACAACAGCAAGCCCAGAGCGCACACACACACACACACACACACATGCACTTGCACATATGAACACACAACACACACCACAAATACATAACATACACACTCTCACACACACGCTCATTCAATAAACCTAATATTATATTATATATTACAAACGCAGAAAAAAAATCGTAAATTATCATACAGTCAGACATCACAAAGCCGACCTATTTTTCACGTAAATTAGGTGGTAAAATTAGGGTAAATACTACAGACACATCCCATCATCCACTCATATGTTAACTACACATCTATCCTTCAATCTCTATCCCTATACATCACCCCAGACACTATCCCTGCCTTCTATCCAGCCTAATTCACGTAAGATGGAACAAAAGCTATCGTATAAGTCACCTAGGCTATCGTTCTTGGTGTTGACGTGGATTTAATTAACTGCTAGCTACTGTGTATATCTCCAGTCATTCAGGAAAGTAAGTGGTAACTGTAAGTGGTAACTGTCTAGTAACCTGACTGGATTCTTGTTATCTATATACGCTGGTTCTTTGGGAGAGTTGACTGTCTTCTTGGAATACCGACTGACTGGAGTATAGTGACTGACTGGTGTATAGTGACTGACTGGTGTATAGTGACTGACTGGAGAATAGTGACTGACTGGTGTATAGTGACTGACTGGTGTACAGTGAATGAGTGGAGTATAGTGACTGACTGGTGTATAGTGACTGACTGGAGTATAGTGACTGACTGGTGTATAGTGACTGACTGGAGTATAGTGACTGACTGGAGTATAGTGACTGACTGGAGTATAGTGAATGACTGGTGTATAGTGACTGACTGGAGTATAGTGACTGACTGGAGTATAGTGACTGACTGGAGTATAGTGAATGACTGGTGTATAGTGACTGACTGGAGTATAGTGACTGACTGGTGTACAGTGACTGAGTGGAGTATAGTGACTGACTGGATACCTGTTATAGTGATATAATTACGACTATTATATCTTAGTTTACCTGTAAGGAGACAGTGCCAGGGTGAGTAAGTACCTCGACGGTGAGACAGTGCCAGGGTGAGTAGGCCTCTAGGGAGAGAAATACAGTGACAGGGTGTGCGATGAGGAGAGAGAGAGAGAGAGAGAGAGAGCAGCTGAGCCTCGGCCTTGTCTCACTCCCACACTGAGGCTCAACTTTCACACAGTAGTGGCACTGACCCGGCTGTGCCACCTCCCACTGCCGCCATGCACTGGCACTGTCTGACACTGCACCCTGGCACTACTCCATGACACTACACCCTGGCACTGCTTCCTGACACTACACCCTGGCACTGCTCCCTGACACTACACCCTGGCACTGCTTCCTGACACTACACCCTGACACTACACCCTGGCACTACTCCATGGCACTGCTTCTGACACTACACCTGGCACTGCTCCCTGACACACTACCCTGCTCTTCTCCCTGACACTACACCCTGGCACTGCTTCTGACTTTTACCCTGACACTACACCTGGCACTCTCCATGGCACTGCTTCCTGACACTACACCCTGGCACTGCTCTGACACTACACCCTGGCACTGCTCCTGACACTGCACCCTGGCACTGCTTCCTGACACTACACCTGACACTACACCCTGGCACTACTCCTGGCACTGCTTCCTGACACTACACCCCTGCACTGATCTCTGACACCACCCCTGGCACTGCTCCCTGACACTACACCCCTGACACCCACCCCTGGCACCTTCTGACACTACACCCTGACACTGCTTCCTGGTACTGCTTCCTGACACCCTGACACTACACCCTGGCACTGCTCCGACACTACACTCTGGCACTACACCCTGACACTACACCCTGGCACTGCTCTCTGATACTACACCCTGACACTACACCCTGACATACTACATCCTTGACCACCGAAGGGTCAAGACGTACTGTTAAGTTGGCCCATACCAACTCCCTCCCCTGAACCCTCCTCCCCACCAGAATATCAACAAGTTCTCGCCAGAAGTTAAATTTCATTCAGGAAAGGAATGGAACCAGTGTTAAACAGAGGTGAACAGAGGTGAACAGAGGTGAACAGTGGTGAACAGTGCTTAAGTCAGTGAGAACAACTCAACAGTAACAGTCGTACCCAAGTTAACCTTCACACAGTGAGGTCCCAGGTACCCAGTGATAACGGCCCGTGAGACAACAACAACCAGCGATGTGTTAATCCGTCTACGATAGGAAGGACTGGGACCACACCTCCTCATATAACACCATCTGTGGGGAATTACTATACCACGTCAGGCCCCTCATAACACCATCTGTGAGGTTACTACCACGTAGTCCCTCATAACACCATCTGTGAAATTACTATACCACGTCAGGTCCCTCATAACACCATCTGTGAGAGTTACTACACCACGTGGTCCCTCATAACACCATCTGTGAGGAATTACTACACGTGGGGCCCCTCATAACACCATCTGTGAGACTACTACACCACGTAGGTCCTCCTAACACCATCTGGAAGGAGTTACTACACTACGTGTTTGCTGTTCAACACCTACATTAATCTGTATGTTCACTGTATGTTCCTTTACCTTTCTCTACTGAAGGCTTTTGTTAAACCACCAATGTATGTGATAAGTCATTTATGTCCAATGTATATTTTCAGCCTTCGGACTGCAGAACTTTTTTAATAAACCGTTAATTATTAATTATTATTATTATTATTATTACACCCTGGCACTGCTCCCTGACACTACACCCTGGCACTGTACTTTGGCAGACACTGGCACTGTTCTCTCACTGGCATTAAATACTTGGAAATGTAACTCACACTCACTCAAAATACTCCCTCTCACACACACACTCACTCAAACATACTCCCTCTCTCTTACACACACACACTCACTCAAACATACTCCCTCTCACACACACACACTCACTCAAACATACTCCCTCTCTCACACACACACTCCTCATACATACTCCCTCTCTCACACACACACACACACACACACACTCGTATAATACTCCCTCTCTCTCTCCCACACACACACACACACTCACTCACTCACTCCATACATACTCCCTCTCACACACACACTCACTCAAACATACTCCCTCTCACACACACTCACTCCCACATACTACCTCCCTCACACTCAATCATACATACTTACTCCCTCTCTCTCCACACACACACTCACTCACTCATACATACTCCCTCTCACACACACACAATCACTCATACATACTCCATTCACACACACACTCTCCTCCATACATACTCACTCTCACACACACACACACTCCCATATACTCCCTCTCCTCATACATCTCCCTCTCACACACACACTCACTCCTCATCTCCCTCTCTCTTTCCACACACACTCCCACTCAACCTCCTCTCACACACACACTCACTCAAACATACTCCCTCTCTCCACACACACTCCCACTCCATACATACTCCCTCTCCCTCACACACACACACACACACACACACTCTATAATACTCCCTCTCTCTCACACACACACACACCTCACTCACTCCTTCCTCCCTCTCACACACACACACTCCACTCAAACATACTCCCTCTCACACACACCTCCTTACCTTTACCTCCCTCACACACTCAATCATACACTACTTACTCCCTCACACCCACTCACTCCATATACTCCTCTCACACACACTCACTCCCACATACTCCCCATTCCACACACACACTCTCACTCCTCCCATACTCACTCTCACACACACACACACACACACTCATACATACTCCCCTCTCACTCCCTTACATACTCCCTCTCACACACACACTCACTCCTCATCTCCCTCTCTCACACACACACACACACCTCCTCCTTACCTTCTCCCTCTCACACACACACACACTCACTCATACATACCCCCTCTCTCACACACACACACCTCACTCATACCTCTCCTCCCCTCACACACACACACACACTCACTCCATACATACTCCTCTCCCACACACACACACACTCCCTCTCTCTCCCTCTCTCACACACACACACACTCCACTCATACATACTACCTCACACACACACTCACTCATACATACATATCCCTCTCACACACACTCACTCATATCTCCCTCTCTCACACACACACACACACACACACACACACACACCTCACTCATACTCTCCCTCTCACACACACACACACACACACACACACACACATACTCCTCTCACACACACACATTCACTCATACATATCCCCTCTCTCACACACACTCACTCATACATACTCGCTCACACACACTCACTCCTACATATTCCCTCACACACACACACACCTCACTCCCATACATACTCCCTCTCCACACACACTCCTCATACATATTCCCTCACACACACACACTCACTCATACATCTCCCTCTCCTCCCCACTCATACACTCCCTCCCACACACACACTCACTCATACATACTCCCTCACACACACACACACACACACTCCCTCCCATGCTCCCTCACACACACACACACACACACACAAAACACACACACACACACACACACTCCCTCATACATCTCCCTCACACACACACACACACACACACACACACACACACTCATACATACCCCCCTCACACACACACACACACTCACTCATACATACTCCCTCTCTCCACACACACACACACACTCACTCACACATACCCCCCCTCACACACACACACTCACTCCTTACATACTCCCTCTCACACACACTCACTCATTCATACTCCCTCACACACACACACACACACACACACACACACACACACACACACACACACACACTCACTCCTACCTCTCCCTCACACACACACCACACACTCACTCACACTCCCTCACACACACACACACTCACTCATACATACTCCCTCACACACACACACACACTCACTCATACATACTCCCCCTCACAGACACACACTCACTCATACATACTCCTCTCCACACACTCAGTCTAGTACTTTTAACTCTTCCTCTCTACTCCCCCACCCCTCCCCTTCTCTCCTCCCCTTCTCTCTCCCTTCCTCCTTCCTCATCCCTCACCCCCCCCCCCTCCCCATCCATCCCAGTTCATTCAGCCTCACGTTAGCTTCCATTCATTCATCCCAGACACACGTACTAGCCACACCTCCTCCCTCCCCCACTCATCCACTACTCTCCCCCCTCCCCACCTTCCTGCCACTCTCCCCCTCTCCTCTCCCAGCTTCCGTACTGGCGGGGTGTATCTCACGTCCACTGGGGATGTGACCTCACTGTCCCAGGGTTACATCAACACTAGACGGCGCTCCCACAGGGTACTTTAATGCTCGACGGGGCATCTCTATCTGGAGGCATCATGAGACTTTATGAGATACAAGAACTATCACTCTCCTTGGATACAAATAAGATACAGAGATACAATAACTGTATCGACTGTAACAACCCATCACGAGGGACTATGACTGTATCTGTCTCGTTATACAGGATAGAGAACAAGAGTCACATAGGAACATATTGACGACATCCCAGAGGTGACCCTAGACTGTGTTGTCTGAAGGCTCCTGGTGTGTGGTGATGGATGTGTAGATAAGTACGTATGTCATTGGGTGGTTGGGTGGGTAGGTGGGTGGGTGGGTGGGTGGGAAGGGCACACCCACAAGCACTATCACCACCCAACACCCGTTAACAAAAATAGACAACCTTGTACCCTAGAGTGGTGACACACCCTGGTAACCAAGTGCCCCTCTGATACTACCCTTCCTCCTCCGCCGCCACCTCCTCCTCCGGCACCTCCTCCTCCGGCACCTCCTCCTCCTCCACCTCCTCCTCCGCCTCCCTCCATGTATTTACGACCCTCTGCTCCCCCTTTCTCCTCCCTCCAATACATCCTCCCTCTCTCCCTCCCACCACACGCCCACACACACACTCCTCCTGCAACTTCCTGTGGGAGGGGAAGAGGAGGAGGGGCGTCTGGTGTGTAGGTTAAAAATGAACGCTGACGGAGAGAGGCAGGCAGGGAGGGGGGGAGCTTGCATGATGGGCGTCACCTGGGAGTACCATTCTGCCTGCTATTTTAAACTAGACGTGGTGTGTTTGTCTGCTGGGGAGGTGTCTGCTGCTGGGGCATGGTGTCTGCTGGGGAGTGTGTCTGCTGTGGGATGGTGTCTGCTGGGGGAGGGTGTCTGCTGGGGGAGGGTGTCTGCTGGGGGAGGGTATCTGCTGGGGGAAGAGGGTGTCTGCTGTATTTTTCTGGCTAAATAAACTGCTTCAATATCACCTACGTCATCTTATATACTTGTGCCCTTTTTACTCTACCATACTGTGTGTATTCCTTCACTTAAGTTAATTATAATGTTAGTTTTATCATAATAATAATAATAATAATAATAATAATAATAATAATAATAATAATAATAATAATAATAATAATAATAATAATAATAATAATAATATTATTTATTTTTATTATTATTGTTGTTGTTGTTGTAGTTATTATCGTCATTATTAACCCCTCTGGCTGTGGGAGGTTATCCTAAGCTGGCGGTACCCAGAATAAGCTGACGAGTGAGGTTAACGCAGGGAAAAGGTTAAAGCTACAATAATATAATTCTTCCTCTATAACTCTCATCACATATGATTAATTAAGTTCACGCACGATACTAGTTATAGAGGCTGTCAGGGGTGAAGGTATACAGAGACCTGGAAAAGCCTAGCCTAACCTAACCCAACCATACAAGTTGTATGACTAAACGTGTATAATCACATTTATTATACACTGTAGCAGGATAAGGGGGCCACTGACCGCTTCACTCATATGACCTCGTCGGTGTGAATAATGACTCAAGAATGACTCATAAATTACTCACAATAGCTCATTATGACAGATTAACTTACCAAGAGTTCGTGTGAATATACAGCGACTCATGATAATCTTGTATGACTCACAGTGACTCACTACAATTCAGAGAGACTTAAGATGACTCACAGTGACTGAGAATATCTCACAATGACTGAGGCTAACTCATAGTGACTCAGGATGACTCAGAGTGACTCGCCAAATCCCAGGGTCACGTGAGTCAGGGTCAGTGTCATGAGTCGCCGGACAGTGGAGCTTAGACGCGGTGAACGAGGGCAAGAGAGGTGAAGTAGCCACACTTGGCCCCTGTGATGCCTGCCACTACCCTGCCTGCCACTACCCTGTCTGCCACTACCCTGCCTGCCACTACCCTGCCTGCCACTACCCTGTCTGCCACTACCCTGCCACCAGTACCCTGCCACTACCCTGCTACCAGTACCCTACCATTACCCTACCTGCCACCAGCACCCTGCCACCGGTAACATAACGAAGTGTTAAAATACAAGACTGGAAGCATTTGAGGGGCGTCATCATACTGCTGTGTAGGGACGATGATGATGATGATGATGATGATGATGACGAGTAAACACACTAACACAGACAGTCAGACAGAAACACATACACACACACACACACACACACACACACACACACACACACACGTATCTAACGACGCGGTATTCCCCACTGCACCCAACCTGACGCCCTTCCCTCACCACCACCACACACTACCTCATTATTATGGTCATCACACACCACCACATCATCATCACCACCATACATCATCATCACCATACACCATCAGAACACACCACCATCATCACCATACACCACCATCACCACCACCACCACCACCACACACCACCCTGTCTCGCTAACACTATTATGACACCTCAGTCATTGTAGTCATCACACATCACCGTGAATGAGTGATGAGTCTTTTGTTTCATCACCCGGCCTTCCTATTGTACATTGGGTGAGGTAACGAGCGTGAGTGATGCCCAGTTATGGCTCCTACAGTGCTAGTTGTTGACACTGTAGAGGTTCGTGTTAATAGCTGCAAGTTACTCAATATAACAGTGATCTAATAGCCAATAGTCGTTAGTTACTATTAATACAACAGCGATCTAATAGCCAATAATCGCTAGTTACCATTAATACAACAGTGAATTTATAGTCAATAGTACGACTCTTATAATATAGTTAACGATTACGATTCTTAAAAAAATCCTAAGTAATTTTTCTTTATCGTAACTTGAAGGAACTAATATGGGTCGTTTATATGACTATTTTAGCGTAAGTGAGCCAATTAGGTGTAATATGACGTCATCTGTTAATGAGGATTTCCGATTTTCTCTTAAGTATAATTGCTTGAGAATTCGTGTGGTGAGGTGGTGGTGTGGTGAGGTGGTGGTGGTGTGGTGAGCAGGTGGTGGTGGTGTGGTGAGGTGGTGGTGTGGTGAGCAGGTGGTGGTGGTGTGGGGAGGAGAGGGGTGGTGGGGTGAGAAGGAGGTGGGTGATGTAGGGAGATGTAGGTAGGGTGTGTGGAGGAAGTGGTGGTGTGTAGGTGCTTAGTAGTGAACTGGCTAAAGTAGAGGGTAGTGGCGGGAGGGGGGGGGATAGGTGGGTTAGTGGTGAAGTAGGAAGGTGGGGTAGTAGCATAGTGGCGTTGGGATGAAAGGGGGGGGAGGGAAGACGAGGCACCCTGGATATCATCTCTCCTCACCTTCGAGTGCGTGTTGCCGGATCAAATTCTTTTAAATCAGACTGCCACGACCTAACACACTACTTTACGCCTCGTCTTCCTACCAGCCTCGTATAAACATCCTACATACAAACAATATCTTTCACTAACAACTAATTTTAACAACTATACTTCGTCAAATTTAATCGGCATGTTAGGGCTAATATTAGAAGGTTCGATTATCGGAGGCTAATGGTTTGTTTACATCGTCTGTCAGCTGGCTTTGTCCCAACACGTGCTGGTGTGTGGGGCGTCCTGCCACGTGCGGTGCTCAGGGCCCACACTGTAAATATTTACCTCGCTGCCACACGTGCCCTTCCCTGCTCTCTCGAGCCAAATTACCAACACAGGTTCGCTTATCAGTGGACGCTAATGCTTGCACCGTAAAAGAGCGTCATGTAGTGAGGAGGCGGCCCAAAGTTCCTCTGGTATGAGGATCTTTGCTTCTGAAGTACAGTCTACGCCACTGTTCGTGCCGTAGGAGAGCGCCAGTGCGGGCAAAGAGCGGGGAAAATTTTCGTCAGGCTTAATTTCTATAAATGTATCGCATCGAAGTGGAGAGGTGCGCCAGGCGCTGTGTTGCCTGGGTCTGGCGGCCCCATAACACAGTAGATCAAAACAATGTCCAAGAAATGTTGAGTTCATTTTTGGGGGGAAGAGTCTCGGCTGAGGAGTGTGGTGTAGGTGTTGAGCTTCTGGGGGTGTAGTACACAGGTCGTTCTTGGTATAGGTTTCCGGGTGGCCAGAGCGGGAGGGTGAACTGTTTGTTTCCTCTGTAGTAACGTTATGGGGCTGTATGCTGGCCCTGGTGAGTTTCCTTCCTGGTGTGGGGAGGTGGGGGTGGTGGGGAGGTGGTGGTGTGGTGTGGTGGTGAAAGAATGAGAGTGAGTGAGAGTGGTGGTGAGTGGGGTGGGGTGGGGAGGTAGTGGTGGTGATGGGGTGTGGTGGTGAGTAGTGAGGTGGTGGTGTGTAGTGGGATAGTAGTGTGTGGTGGTAGTGAGTAGTGAGTAGTAGTGGTGAGTAGTGGTGGTGGTGGTGGGGTGGTAGTAGTGGTGGTGGTGGTGGTAGTAGTGAGTGTGGTGGTGGTGGTGGTGGTGGTGGTGGTGTGGGGTGGTGGTGGTGGGGGTGGGGGGTGGTGGTGGGATGGTGGTAGTGGTGAGGTGGAGGTGGAGGTGGTGGTGGGGTGGAGGTGGTGGTGTGGGGGTGGTGGTGAGATGAGGAGGTGCGGGTGGTGGTGGTGGTGTGGGGAGGTGCGGAGTGATGGTGGTGGTGGTGTGGGGAGGTGGTGGGGTCAGTGGTGTGGGGAGAATGAGGTGGGATGGTGGTGAGTGGTGTGGGGAGGTGGTGGTGGTGGGGGTGGAGAGTGGTGGGGAGGGCAGGGGTGGAGGCTGGGGAAGGTGGGGGTGGTCAGGCAGGGGTGGGGAGGTAGGGTGGTGGGGTGGAGTGGTAGGAGTGGTGGTGTGTGTGAGGTGAGAGTGGTGGGATAATTGGTGAGGGAGGTGGAGGTGGTGGCAGGCAGTGGTGGTGGCGAGGCAGTGGTGGTGGAGGTGGTGGTGTGGTGGGGTGGTGGGGTGGTGGGGGGTGGTGGGGAGAATGGTGGTGGGGTGGGGAGGTGCAGGTGTGGTGGTGGTGTGGGGTGGTGGTGTGGGGAGGTGGGGGTGGTGGGATGGTGGAGGTGGTGTGGGGAGGTGGTGGTGGTGTGGGGAGGTGGGGGTGTGGGGAGAGAGAAACAAAAAGACAGACAGTCAGACACACACCCTTGCAGCAGCAGGCAGGAGTGACCGTGGCTGGAGAGGGTCCACCTGGAGGATGTTAACCTATCACCGCCTCACCCGTACTATCTATCTTATTAATAACGGATGTTTAATAGATAAGAGAGAGAGAGAGAGAGAGAGAGAGAGAGAGAGACCGTGAATAAGCACCTTCCTTCATCCACATTCTACCACCACCACCACAACCACCAACATAGTGTTAAGATAATAAGATTGATAAGGTAGTGGTAAGATAATAGTAAGGTGATAAGAGAGGTTAAGATAGTAGGAAGCAGTTGTTGGATGCCGACGGGCGGAGCTTCACTGTTGACTACGTTGGTTTCATAATCTTAAGGCTTCAGGTCCCAAGGCTTCAGTTCCGTGTCTTGGTTGTTCCGTCTTGCTGTGAGTCCGTGCACACGCCGGCAGGAGGCTTTTAACCCCGCGCCTGCCTCCCTCATGGACGGGTCAGGCTTAGAGGGTGTCGCTCTCGTCTGGGTGTTAGGTAGGACCCACACTTTCATTTGTATTCAAGATGTTCAGAGAAATTCTTGATATCGGCGGGTGATGGTTGTACATATATTAGGATTTTGCCTATATGATTACGTCTCTCTGTAAGATTTCTATACACTGTGATTATATGCCAGAGGTAAACACAGTGTCCAGAGCATCCTAACATTTCCTTGTCCCTTTGAGTGTAAACAGCTGCAGTTTTCGGCAATCTGAGTCATTTGGCGGCAACTTGGAGTTTGAGGCGCTGGCACTCATATCTCCCTCACTCTTTCAGGAGATGGTTAGCGGTGAGTATTTGGTGGCACGTGTGGCACTGTAGGGGGGGGGGGGGTGTCTTGATCATGTACAGTACGGCTGATGGTAAGTGTTGTTGTTTTTATCCTCAGCCAAGCGAAAGTCACCTCCTCCCTCTGCTCCCGGGTGTAGGACGTGGGCGAGTCTCTTATCTCTCTCGAATTTGGGCGTTGTCGGACCGTCTGCCCAGGTGGTGTGTGGTGTTCAGTCATTTTGGGACAAACTGTTATTAGGAGAAGTCTTCTTGGGTTAGGTTAGGTTAGGTGAAGTGACTGACTCTACGAATCCCGTAATTCGATTATCCCGTTTTTGTATTGTCCGGAAATGACCTGTAACCGTGTTGCCGGATTGACGACTTTCCCCAAGAGAGAGAGACGACCTTAACTCCCACCAGATCAGTGAAGTCTCGGTGAGGTCGACGACCGACCTGGCAAGACGGTCAGCTTATTCACTGCTCATGATGCGACAATAATAATTATAAAGACGATACTTTTGGCACGGGATGGTAGACTGTTAGTCATGTTGACCTGTAACTCACTGGTGTCAATCTTAATACAGGCAATTGCTTGAAGAGTTAAAAGTGAATCGGAAAAAATGGCCGGACTATTGTCGTTTGAAGTGTTGTCGAATACTTGACTGATAACGAGAGATGTGCCTTTAACTCAGACACATGGCCAGACAGTGATACCAGACACCAGCACGTATCAGTCTTGAAGTTGTGTGTTTACAGCTGGCCAGGCTGTCTGTACCCACCCACCACTTGTAAAATTCTCTGGTGGATTTTGACTTCAGGGGTCAACTTTTTCTCCAAGAGTCATGACGCTGAAACACGGACGTGGGAGTTACCATGGTAGGGTCTCCTCCCTCACTCTACACCATAACCCCATCCCTCCCCACCCTGCACCATAACCCCATTCCTTCCCACCCTGCACCATAACACAACCCTCCCCACCCTGCACCATGACTCCATTCCTTCCCACCCTGCACCATAACACAACCCTCCCCCCTGCGCATAACATCCCTTTACACCTTGCAACACCAACACATCTCCCCCCACCTGCACCCATAACACAACCCTCCCCCACCCTGCACCATAACACATCCTCCCCCCACCCTGCACCACAACACAACCCCTCCCCACCTTGCACCATAACATCCCTCCCCCACCCTGCCATAACACAACCCTCCCCCCACCTTGCACCATAACACATCCCTCCACCCACCCCTGCACCATAACACAACCCTCCCCCACCCTGCATAACACATCCTTCCCCCACCTTGCAACATAACCCCTCTCCCCCACCTGCACCATAACACAACCTCCCCACCCTGCCATAACACATCCCTCCCCCCACCCTGCCATAACACAACCCTCCCCCCACCTGCACCACCATAACACATCCCTCCCCACCCTGCACATAACACAACCCTCCCCCACCTTGCACCCCCAACCTCATTCCCTATTCTTCCACCTCCCTCAGCTTAACCATTACCACCACCACACCCCTACCTTCCCCCCCTCCTCCCTTTACAATACACAACCACCATCACCAACCTCTCCCACTAGCTTGCCTGCACCACCACCACCACCACCCCCACTCCTCCATCTTCACCGGCGTGGGAATTCCGCTTATCAGGCAGGTTCCACTTTTTGCTGGTGCCATAGCGCCCCTTCCCTCCCTCCCCACCTGCTGCCCCCACCCCCACCCTCCCCCGCTCCGCCACCCCCACACCTGACACTCCTATCCGCTGCCCCGCCACCCACACCCTCCTACCACCATCCCTGCCACCACCACCTGATGCCCAACTACAGTCATCTCTGCCACCACCAACTGTTGTCTTCCTACCACCTTCCCTGCCGCCGCCGCCATCACCACCACCACAACCTACCACCACCTACCACCATCCCTGCCACCACCACCTACCACCATCCCTACCACCACCCCTACCACCACCATCCCTGCCACCACCACCTACCACCATCCCACCACCATCCCTGCCACCACCACCTACCACCATCCCTGCCATCACCCCATCTCTGTCACCCCAAATGAGTCCGTCAACCACTTTCTTTGAACAGTTAGTTGGTTTGTCTCTCTTAATCTGTTATCCACATTTGTCATCACCTTTTCTTCCTCTATGTTCACCCATTAACCTTATTCCATTTTCCTCATGACGTTTTTATTCACCCTCTCTCTATTCACACCTTCCCTATACACACACACACACTGAAACACCCGCTCTAGGCTGTGTGGTTCAGTACCAAACCTGCAATGGCACACTACAATGTCATCTAAAGATAAACAAGGAGTTAGGAGGTGGTTTTTGTTCCTGGGTGTACAGTCCCCTTCACTAGTACGTTTACAGGGACTCGTTAGGTGTTGCGCAGTGTGGCAGCTCTGTGTTTGTTTATATTCCATAGAAGGAAGGTCGCAATGGTAAACATATTATGGAATCAAAGTAAAACAATATTAAAAGAAATATCTGAATGTAATGATTTATATGATGAGTCCCTGTAAACGCACTAGTGAAGGGGGACTGTACATAGATATACTTAATGAGTGTATGATTAATCACCTGGCAGGGGTGTCTGTATGATCGAGTGGGTGGTGTGTTTGTGGTAGCCGTAATTACCCACCTTGAAACGAGCACACCAGTTGAGGGTTTGGGTATTACATGACACTTTTTTACAGTTGTTTGAATGAATAAGACATCAATTTACAGCATTTAGTATGGGGAACAGACCGCATCTTTTACAGCAGTTAGAGAGAACAAATGACGAACAGTGATGAACATAAGAAAATAAGGGGTCTGCAATAGGCCGGTTGGCCTGTGCATGGCAGCTCCTGTCGAGAGTTACTACCACTCTCTATCATCCATGAATCTGTCTAGCTTCCTTTTATAACTTTCCAGCGTTCCAGCACTTACTACAAAGTTGCTAAGCTTGTTCCACTCGTCCACCACCCTATTTGTTGTAAACCAGTTCCTTCCTATCTCCCTCCTAAACTTATCCAACTTAAATCCGTTGCTCCGAGTCCTATCCTGCTCGGATATTATAAGAACTTTATCTATATCTCCTTTATTGATTCCTTTCTCCCACTTAAATACTTCTATCTTATCTTCCCGCACTCTTCGTCTTCTAGGGAATGCAAATTTAGTTTCGTTAACCTATCTTGATATGGAAGGTTTCTAAGTCCCGGAATCATTTTCGTCATTCTTCGCTGCACCGACTCTAGTGAATTGATATCCATTCTATAATAAGGGCACTATAACTGAACCGCATAATCGAGGTGCGGCCTGACTAGCGCAAGATATAGTTGCAATAAGGCCTCTGCACTCTTATTACTTACACTTCTAGATATAAAACCTAATACTCTGTTAGCCTTATTTCGAACATTAACGCACTGTTTTCTAGGCCGTAGGTCCGGGCTTACAA
This sequence comes from Homarus americanus, assembly GCF_018991925.1. Taxonomy (NCBI): domain Eukaryota; kingdom Metazoa; phylum Arthropoda; class Malacostraca; order Decapoda; family Nephropidae; genus Homarus; species Homarus americanus. Next base: position 344,116 of record NW_024735416.1, on the reverse strand, counting down.
GTACCCCTAAGTCTCTTTCACAAGTCGACTTCTCTAGGTTGATGTTGTTAAGGCTGTATACATTGACAGTATTTGTTCTTCCAATATTTAGTACGCTGCACTTGCTGGTGTTGAATTTCATTTGCCATTTTTCAGACCACTCCTGCAGTTTATTTAAATCCTCCTGAAGTGCATTAGCATCCTTCCCCGAATTAATCTGTCGCCCTATTTGGTGTCATCCGCAAACTTGCTTATGTCACTGCTGATCCCAGTATCTAGATCGTTTATGTAGATTATGAACAAGAGTGGGCCTAGTACTGACCCCTGGGGAACCCCACTGGTTACACAGCCCCACTCAGATTTAACACCGTCTACGCTGACCCTCTGCGTTCTATCGGTGAGCCATGATTTTATCCAATTTAAAACTTCCCCCGATGAGTCAGTCTGTGCTGTTGTTACGGTCACCTTGAGGCAGCAGCAGGAAATTATTTACATCAGTGAAGGAAAAAGCATTTGTAATCATTATTCTTACCTAACCTAACCTAACACGTTGAAGAAATTCGTCAAGTTTCCCATTGATGTTTCTTAGTACTTGGTTGGCAACATGTTAAATAAATTCTAAATCCTTGGATGTAAACCACTATATTTGTTTGCCTGTATGACTTCTTGTAGTCGTAGTAGTAGTAGTAGTTATAGGTAGTAATAGAGGTATAATTATTATTTGCATTATAATTATTGTGAACACAGCTGAGCCGCTCCCCCTCCCTCCCTCCCTCCCTTCACTCGCTAACAAAAACCATTCATTTTTCCCTCCTCTCTCCCCACCGTCTGTTACATTATCCCTTTACTGTTTGTAGCACTTCACCTCCCTCTCCATATACACGGCGCCGCCTCCATAACCAGTTTATCTATGGTCTAACTTATGCTCTGCCTACATCTGATTGTCAACAAATTGTGGTTGTCGAGTCGGTGTTTGGTGGGGTCAGCGACGCCCCCCTTACAACATGCTGCTACCCACATCGTCTGCAAGTTATTAACCACACTATGTATTTTTTATCAACTAAAGGTTAATTTACTGGAGATTTTAATCGTCCAGGGATACGAGGAGCCATCTTGTTTATGTCAGGAGGCCGGTGGTGGGTATCTGAGCCACCTTACAGGAGAAACAAAGAAGTGTGCATGAGTGAGTCCGACACACAACTCCTGTATACATATATGGTACGAGGGCCTCCAGGCAACTGTAGTCCCACCTGAAGTTTGCTGCTAATTAAACAGCCTTATAAAGTAGAGCAAAACATTGGCTACACGACCCAACGTAAGTAAACCGTTGAGAAGAAGGGCGAGGGTAGGAGTACGGAGTTGGTGTATGTTAATATAAGTCAGGGCAGCGATGGGGTCAAGTTACATACTAGGTGATATATTTTGACAGCCAGGCAGGATAAAGCTATCACACACACACACAGAGGAAGGCGGACACAGGAATTAAATCTTCATTAACACGATTGACTATTGCTTATATATGTACACAACTCCCTGATGCAATGATTACATTTACGCGCACATACGCATATAAAAGTGCATACGATTATGTGTCTGAATGCGTCCATATACATATGTGTGTGTGTGTGTGTGTGTACGCTTATGTTCGAGCATGTGTGTGCGTAAATGAACGTCTGTATGTTATAATGTCAGAATGATAGACAGAATAATGCCGCCCTTATCTCGCGTATCGTCTGGTGTACTGAGCAAGGATATAAGAGTCTGTCAAGCCAATACCCAATTAGATAGTTGAGTAATTAAAGGTAAATTCACAAAAGAGGGTTGAATCCTCTCTCCCTGACTGACAACATGAGCTTAGGGACTGCTTATCGTGTTCTGCAGTGCCTGGCTGATTATACAGTACCTTGAGTACGATAACAAACCCTTGAGTACGATAAAAATCCCTTGAGTACGATAAAAATCCCTTGAGTACGATAACAATCCCTTGAGTACGATAACAATCCCTTGAGTACGATAGCAATCCCTTGAGTACGATAACAAACCCTTGAGTACGATAACAAACCCTTGAGTACGATAACAATCCCTTGAGTACGATAGCAATCCCTTGAGTACGATAACAAACCCTTGAGTACGATAACAAACCCTTGAGTACGATAACAATCCCTTGAGTACGATAACAATCCCTTGAGTACGATAGCAATCCCTTGAGTACGATAACAATCCCTTGAGTACGATAACAATCCCTTGAGTACGATAACAAACCCTTGAGTACGATAACAAACCCTTGAGTACGATAACAAACCCTTGAGTACGATAACAATCCCTGAGTACGATAAAAAAAAACCTTGAGTATGATGATTTGACCAATTGAGTACGACGATTTAACCCCATAAATAAGAAGATTTTACCCCTTGAGTACGATACCATCTTACCTCAGTCAACGTATTTAAAAGGTTAATATTTAGGTTTTTTCGTCAGTATTAGATTTAGTATTTCTTACTAATGTCGACAGGTATACCGACGCGGGTCACAGGTGAGGTGGTAGGGTCACAGGTGAGATGGCAGGTCACGGGCGAGGTGGTAAGGTCACAGGTGAGATGGTAAGGTCACGGGCGAGGTGGTAGGTCACAGGTGAGATGGCAGGTCACGGGCAGGTGGGTCACAGGTGAATGGTAAGGGTCTGGGCAGGTGCAAGACCACAGGTGGGGTAGTGAGGTCACAGGTGAGGTGGTAGGGTCACAGGTGAGGTGGTAGGGTCTAGGTGGTGGTGGTCTGGGTGGTGGTAGGGTCCAGGTGAGGTGGTAGGGTCAGGTGAGGTGGTAGGGTCACAGGTGAGGTGGTAGGGTCAGGAGTGAGGTGGTAGGGTCACAGGTGAGGTGGTAGGGTCACAGGTAATTGGTAGGGTCTGGGTGAGGTGGTAGACAGGTAGGTGGTAGGGTCCAGGTGAGGTGGTAGGTCACAGGTCAGTGAGGTCCAGGTGAGTGGTAGGGTCAGGGAGGTGGTGAGCAGGTGAGGTGGTGGGTCACAGGTGAGGTGGTGTAGGGTCACAGGGAGGTGGTAGGTCTGGGTGAGGTGGTAGGGTCTGGGGAGGTGGTAGGGTCTGGGTGGTGGTGGGGTCACAGGTGAGGTGGTAGGGTCTGGGTAGTTGGTTGGGTCTGAGGGTGGTAGGGTCACAGGTGAGGTGGTGGTCAGGGTGAGGTGTAGGGTCACAGGGGTGGTGGTAGGGTCACAGGTATGTATTTGGGCAACTCAGAGGTAGTATAGGTATTTAGTTAGAATTGATTTATGGTGTAAAAATGGAATAAATAAGAAATTCTTGTTATCCTCAGTAGTGTAATGTATTGTGGTCAAGATAATGATGATGATGATGATGTGATGAGGTGATGATGATGTTGTTATTTACCTCCTTTATTTCACTCAATCTTTCTGCCTCTCATTTATTAACTCTCCCTTCCTCTCTCCATGACCTTTCGTTGTCTCTCCCATGTTCATCTCTTCCTCCCTAACCGCAGCCTCTCCTAACCCCCCTATCTCCCTCCTGACTCCTTTTCCTCCCGCCACTCAGTCTGTCTTTCCCTCTGTCTCTCCCTTTTGTCCAGCTCGCTCATTCCCTTCCTTTCCCTCTCCTCTCCCTCATTTGCCCCCCCCTCCCTCATATTGTCCCTCACTCCTCACCCCTCCCTCCATCACTCTACATTTCCTTCCTCCTCCCTCCATCACTCTACATTTCCTTCCTCCTCCTTCTCTCTCCTCTTCCTCATAATCACTTCTCATGATTATCTCCCTCCTCTCCCTCCTTCCTCACGCACACAATCCCCCACCTAACCACAACCTTCCCTCCCTCCCTCCTCCTCTTCCCTCACACACAATCCCCACCTAACCACAACCTCCTCCCCCCACTTCCACTATACGTCGTACTACCAGCGTAACCTCGTGACCTTCGTATAGTGACCTTAATCTTTGACCTCCTGTATGACCCTTAAACCTTGACCCCCGATACAAAGACTCCCAACTCTTTATTAACCACGAAAGATTCTGAGAAGGAGGAGGAGAGAAGGTTGTTGCCAACGACCTTCCTTACGCAGAATATTTTTGTTGTTTACTTTATTTTAGTTAAGTTTAAATTGTTCAAGGAATATAATATTTAATTTAATTTTTTATTTATTTATTTATTTATTTTTTTACGTAACAGAAAATAACCTGAACAACAACAACAAACAACTGTAACAACCACCGTAACCATTATCATTATTATCACCATCTTCCCCCTCCTCCTCCTCCTCCGTCTTTCTCTCCTCCTTCACAAGACCACAGAAGACTGCAAAGGTCAAGGTTTCCTGGTCATTGGCAGAAGGGGAGAGGACAAGAAGAAGGAGAGGATGGGAGGGGGGGTGGGGGAGGGAGCAGAGAGGTCGGGAACGTGATTGTTGGGGTCATGGGGGAGGCGACAGGTCAAGGCTGGAGGGGCTCGGGGGGTTAAGGGAGGTCACATGGATGCTGGAGGGAAGGGGAAGATTAGAGTAGGGAGGGGGGTGAGATAGGTGTAGGCGGGAGGGAGGGAGAGAAGGCGCGAGGTAAGACGTCACCCATAATACAACAAGTAGACATGTTATGAAAAGTATTTATTTTCACCATCACTGAGAACCAACCCGGTGACCATAACCTTACTTACAGTGTGTTGTGTCACTGTACAGCTCATAGTGTGTTGTGAGTCACTGTACAGCTCACACTATACTCCTACAGGTACTGGTAAACACGTCTGTGGGGTTGGGTTTCCTCTATAAAAAACTTAATCCAGCTGTTCTATTCGTGATATTTAAAACACTGACCACTGGGAAAGTTTTATATGAGAGGAATAATACAACTTTTAACATAACAATAAGAACAGAAATAAAAGGGGAGGGTTTAGGTTAATTAAAACACTCACCTTGTTTAACCTGCGGCCTTAGGTTGTCTGAGAATATCCCCTGTTAGACGCTGTAGCCAATGCGTGATAGTCTACAGCTCAGAGCTCCACCAATCACCGACCTGTTACATAAGAACATAAGAAAATAAGGAGTCTGCAATAGGCCGGTTGGCCTGTGCATGGCAGCTCCTGTCGAGAGTTACTACCACTCTCTATCATCCATGAATCTATCTAGCCTCCTTTTGAAACTTTCCAGAGTTCCAGCACTTACTACAAAGTTGCTAAGCTTGTTCCACTCGTCCTTCACCCTATTTGTTAACCAGTTTCTTCCTATCTCCTTCCTAAACCTAAACTTATCTAACTTGAATCCGTTGCTCCGAGTCCTATCCTGCTCGGATATTATAAGAACTTTATCTATATCCCCTTTATTGATTCCTTTCACCCACTTAAATACTTCTATCATATCTCCCCGCACTCTTCGTCTTTCTAGGGAATGCAAGTTAAGTTTCTTTAGCCTATCCTGATATGGAAGGTTTCTAAGTCCCGGAATCATTTTTGTCATTCTTCGCTGCACCGACTCTAGTGAATTTATATCCATTCTATAATAGGGGCACCAGAACTGTTGATCCTCACTCCCAAACTGTTCACGGATCACATGAAGATTAGACGCACCTGTTTATTTCACCTGATAATTAATTAAACACGCTATACCTGAGGGTGTTCGATGAGCATTAGGGTGTTTAATCCCCAGGTTAAATAAACTAGGGTGCCTCCTGTGGTTTGTTTACACTTGATAACTTAAGCAACACCGTCACCGTTCTTTCACGACATACAGAGAAGTACTGACACTGTTTGGATGTTCGTCAGGTGCGCTGGGGAGTGAACCTAACTGACTCGAACCAGTCTCGAACCTCTGCTTTAACTACAGTAAGTAAATCCGACTTCGAGCCGAATTCTTCTCGAAGCAATATGACGTCAATAGGTGTATAATAATTGTCCCAAGCACTGAACTACTTAATTATGTCTAATTGGAAGGTAACAAGTTGATAGATAGATAGATAGATAGATAGATAACCATTCAGTAAAATTGCCATACACAATATTAATTTAACATGTACTGTACAGTCTCCAAAAAGTATCGTTAGATTTGCCGTCGCTACAATTTGAAACTCTCGACGAAATGCTTTGATTTGATTGCCAATACATCATCATAAGTTGGTACGCCTGTTCGCTATATCAACAACTGCTCGAGATTGGGGTAGGATTCTCATAATAACTACTTAAATATAACAAGAAATCCATTAAGTTATGTTAATGTATGTATTGTATGTATCGTTGGAAAATATATGTACTTATTCATGCTCAAAGGTCGCAGGTGTAGAGCTACCAACCGTTCAGAAACAGATCGAGTAACATTGGTCGGAAAGTCTGGAATCACATCGACCCCAAGACTAACGATACATAGATGGTGTAGGTAAACAAACAATGGAAAGCAATAAGTCGATTCGCCCAAGGAAGTTATGATGTGATTATATCTGTAATACGTCGTTTTTATTTCACGTGTTGAAAATATTCTTGGCATGCGCAGTTCAATCAAATTCAAACCAAACCAAACCTAACCTAACCTAACCTAACCAAACCAAACCTAACCTAACCAAACCTAACCTAACCAAACCTAACCTAACCTAACCTAACCTAACCTAACCTAACCTAACCAAACCTAACCTAACCTAACGTAATCTTTTATACCGAGGAGTACTCTCAACACTCCTCAAGCTTTCAATGATGTTTTGACCGAACTCCACATCCCCAGAACAGTTTCAGCGTACCACATCCCCGGACGAGTGTAGACCTCTCCTAGCGGTGGTGGTGGCAGCGGCAAAAGACTGGATCAGTTTCCCACAGACCACAACACAGCGGGTAAGTCCTTCAGACGGTCTTACACTCACCACAGACCAATTTACTTTTAATTCCCTCGGTACCGACCTCTGTAACTTTCGCTCTCCCTTGAGGAACTTAACATTTAACAAGACAGTCGTGTTTGTTGCCGAGTACTCGAAGAAATCTAAGCGCCGGATACTGTCGTTCTTGCAGCCCTTCAGGAGTGACACAGGATGGCAGAGACCAAGACGGTGTAATATAATGGATGCTCTTTCATTAGTTATCTCTCTCACCTTACCTGTTGTGTTCTGTGTACTACTACTACTACTACTACTACTTGTACTTATACCATTAGTACTGATGCTATTACTACTACTACCACTATCTAATAAATATTAATAACAATAACAACAAAAGTGACTACTACAGAAATACACTCATATACAGTAATCTACAAATACAGTATAAAGCAACACAAGAAATAGACCAGACGCTTGTGGTATTACAAAGACAACAGGTAGGATATCCTGACACAAGACTGCACTACATTACGTGTTTCAGTCTGTCTTACCGTTAATAGTGTGGGTGTAGGGGTACTTAATTCTTAGTGTTGTGATGTAAATTATTAGAAACTAAAATAATTATGTTGTTGATAATATTTGCTCAAGAAATACGGTTAGGTTAGGTTAGGTTGCTAGATGGATACAAGTTTCCTTTGATTCAACAAGTGTATAGACATTGTAAGGGAAGAAACTATTTCCGACTCGTATGGACAACACCACCACAACTTAAGACAATTGTAGACTATTTTTTTCCCTTCGCTGTTATCTCTTACTGTCTGACTCTTACTTTCCAGTGTACAGTGAATTATTGTTTTAACTAGTATTTACACACTTTCTAAGCGATCCATTACAAGCAGATGGTAGAGCAGATAACACTCAAAACCACTGTGGTAAGGGAATGCGGTGAGCTTCGCTTTTTTCGCTTCTTCTCTCTGACAGGTACATATTTTTTTCCCTAAAGTTTTTTATTTTATATTTTTTAGAAGTGTAAAAATGAGTTACCAGCGCGGACGATCACCAGAGGGCCAGGGGTCCATGGGATCCAGGGGTCTAGATATTTTCCCGCGCTTTCCCAGAAATTCTTGGACATCTTCTCGCGCTTTTGTGAGAATTCTTGACCAGTGACCGTGCCTCAGGGCCAAGACGTCCCAGGGTTACGAAACTCAATTTGTTTACTTTTGAAGTGTTCTGATAAAAAGACGTAAAAGTTACAGATAATTTTCGTGGGAACGGGAAGGGTCATGAGGTGAGAAGGGACACGGAATAAAATAAATTTGTATTCGTGGAGGTACAAGTGTGTTCTGGCGGTGATAAAGTGTTCAGTTCGGCCTTGGAGGGAGATACGACATGCAAGCATTATACATTGTTACGATTCTCACCTATACTTAATTTTACACGAATTCTCATATAGAATAATTAAACCCCAATACAATCCTTCGTTTTATCGTTATTTTACGACTAATGATTTATGAAGTAATATGAAACTAAAGAATTTAATTGTCTCAAATAAATTTCGGAGTATTTCACAATCAGTAATTCCTTCCCTACATACACACACTATAGCTAAGTATCATGTAATATTAAACGAGTGATAAATAGTGAAACATAACACTAATGCTTTGAAAAAATTACCTGGTAAACGGAATATCTACCTTAATATGTTACGTAGGAGTTTGTTTGTCTTGTTCTCCTGCAGTGTTGGTTCAGTTCGCAGTCGTGAAAGATGTCCACGAAAGAGAGGTTTGCAGTGGGTAGTGGGAGGTCCACACACACACACACACACACACACACACACACACACACACACACACACACACACACACACACACACCACTTAAACTCATCATGAAGATCGTATTCTCAGATTCAGTGGTACACACAAGGTATATGTACCCAATTTTTTTAGGGACATCGTATATTATTATTATTATTATTATTATTATTATTACTACACTATGTTGGTCGTGTACACCTGGTAGTAGGTGGGGTGCCGGGGTTACGCACCTGTCACAGTACCGTTACCCGAAGTATATTTCGAGGCGCTACGAGGGCCGTCCAGGTCACGGTGTGGGCGTGTGAACTCTGCGGGGGCCCCGAGGCGCCCACCCTGACAAATGCACCTATTATCGGGTCCCGTAACTCCCCTTCCTTCCCACCTACCGTCAACCTACGACCTCTGGGTGTGTGTGTGTGTGTGTGTGTGTGTGTGTGTGTGTGTGTGTGTAAGTATTTTGTGGACCTCTTACACTAATCAGAGTCCAACCAAGAATCGAGAACTGATGCTTACGAGAGATAAACTCAAATACCTTATTTACTAAACCAAAGCCTGTAGAGGAGTAAGAGGAGGAGTAGGAAAAAGAAAAAGAGTAAATATTTCACCCTTCTCTTCCATGTTTACGTCACCTGAACCTTACGTAACAAATTCCTTACTTTATCCCAGGAGGGAGATAGGAAGGCACTGGCTAACAAATAGGGTGGTGGACGAGTGGAACAAGCTTAGCAACTTTGTAGTAAGTGCTGGAACGCTGGAAAGTTTCAAAAGGAGGCTGGATAGATTCATGGATGATAGAGAGTGGTAGTAACTCTCGACAGGAGCTGCCATGCACAGGCCAACCGGCCTATTGTAGACTCCTTATTTTCTTATGTTCTTATGTTCTTATGACGTTACACTCATGACGTTACAACCATATCGTTACACCACTGTTATGTGACAATGTATAGGTCTGAGGCTGTTTACTTTAATATTATACCAAGAAAATTAATCACATTTTTACCAATATTTTTACCATTGTATTGGTTTAAGTTAAGTCTAATGCATTAAGTGATTTTTTTACAGCATTTTTTAGTATTATAAATTATTATCATTATGACACATAGGATAATGATATAATGATGAGGAGCAGCTTGGTCCAAACAGCTGATCGCCTTATACAGCTGATCTCTCTCTCTCTCTCTCTCTCTCTTTAATCAGATGATCTTATTTATCTCCTGATCACACAATCAGCTGGTCGGTGGCTGTCACGGGCCGCCGCTGCTGGTTTATATCTTATCAATCCGACGTCTTATCACTTCTTTTTCCATTCATTTGTGTGGTGGTATGGAGCCGGCGACGCAAGGCACGGGGAGGCTATCAGCTGAGGAGGGATGTCATACAGCGGCAGTGATAAGGTTAGGTTGGGACCAGAGACACCGCCGTCCCTCTCCCTGTGACCACCGCCCGCCGCTTTCCTTGTTCTGGGTGACCTTCTGTCTGTCTGTCTATCTGTTTGTCTATATTTGTCTGTCTATCTTTCTATCTGTCTGCTTCTGCCTGTCTGTGTCTATCTGCCTTTCTCTGCCTTTTCTATCTGTCTATGTCTGTCTGTCTGCCTCTCTGTCTCTGTACAAGGTTGGAGACACTGGTGTAATTTTACCGTCCAGGTCGACATAATACTCTTAATCTTCTACTTGCTTAACCTAACCTAACCTAACCTAACCTAACCTAACCTAACCTAACCTACACTTATTGAATACACGTGTCTGAAGCCATGTAAAAAAAAAATCGTCCTCTCAGTACGTGTTGTATACAGGACGAAACAACTACACCTGCAATTTACCTTTTCATTCAATACATGTGTAATAATTTCCCCCCAGGTGTGAATTATCATTAGGCTCTACTGTATATGATCACCGGGCCTCTCACCTGTATGATCACCTTGGCTTCTCACCTATAAGAACATAAGAACATAAGAACATAAGAAAATAAGGTGTCTGCAATAGGCCGGTTGGCCTGCGCATGGCAGCTCCTATCGAGAGTTACTATCACTCTCTATCATCCATGAATCTATCTAGCCTCCCTTTAAAACTTTCCAGTGTTCCAGCACTTACTACAAAGTTGTTAAGCTTGTTCCACTCGTCCACCACCCTATTTGTGAACCAGTTCCTTCCTATCTCCCTCCTAAACCTAAACCTAAACTTATCTAAGTAAATAACATCGTAATTTTCGTCATTATTTACTACCTCGAAGACTTTCCTAAAAAACGTTAGCAGATTTGTTAGACAAGATTTTCCCTTTGTAAACCCATGTTGAGAATCGTAGATTAATTTGCTTTTCTCTAGATGCGATCGGATGCTATCTGCTATAATTGATTCAAGAAATTTCCCCACTACTGACGTCAAACTGATCGGCCGGTAATTTGACGCTGATGCTCTGTCTCCCTTTTTGAATATGGGTACTACATTTGCCTGTTTCCACAAGTCTGGCACAACTCCAGTGTCTAATGATTTTGTAAATAAGTTTACGAGGGGTCCGCTAATCTGTTCCCTACACTCTTTCAAGACTCGAGGGAAAATTTCATCCGGTTCACAAATAGGGTGGTGGACGAGTGGAACAAGCTTAGCAACTTTGTAGTAAGTGCTGGAACTCTGGAAAGTTTCAAAAGGAGGCTAGATAGATTCATGGATAATAGAGAGTGGTAGTAACTCTCGACAGGAGCTGCCATGCACAGGCCAACCGGCCTATTGCAGACTCCTTATTTTCTTACGTTCTTAGGTTCTTATGTGTCGTAGCATCAGGGGGACACCACGTGGTTTGGTGTCACAGGACCTCACTCACTCAAGTGAGTGAGGTGTGGTCCCAGGCCTCCCTATCGTGGACGGATTAACACATAGCTGGTGTTGTTGAGTCTCAGGGGCAGTTATCACTGGGTACCTGGGACCTCACTGTGTGAAGATTAACTTGCGTACGACTCGGCTGTTACTGTTGAGTTGTTTTTCACTGACTTAAGCACTGTTCACCACTATTCAACAGTGGTTCCATTCCTTTCCTAAATTAAATAGTAATTTCTGGCGAGAATTTGTTGATATTCCGGTGGGGAGGAGCGGTTCAAGTGAGGGAGTTGGTATGGGCCAACATAACAGTTGACCTGGCTGCTCCCAGAGGAGCGCCAGGTACGTCTTGACCCTTTAGTGGTCAAGGATGAAGTGTGTGTGTGTGTGTGTGTGTGTGTGTGTGTGTGTAGACGATCATGTAGATAATTATAATATAACTATAAATGAAGAGCATCAATACTAACCCCACCCCCTCCCCCTTTCACCCACAACCCCTGCTTCCACTTCCCCCCTACCTTGTCACCTACACCCCCTACCTTTGTCATACCCACCTCAGCCCCCTTTCACCTACCTCTGTCACCCCCGTCACCCACCTACCCCTGCCACCCCCACCCTTTCCCACCCACTACCTCCACCCCCACACACACACACACCATGGGTTGATCGCTCTTGTGTGAGGGCGATTTCCTAGTTCATTAACAGGTCTGTGTGTGTTTATCAGGCTGGGATGTAGATAGCAGGTGATAGCGGGCATCAGTAACCCCAGGAAGCCAAGCTCATCTGAGTGATCCCGGTTGATGGCACTCGTTGGCTTGGCACTGTAGCAGCTGGTTTTAGTGTGATAGTGCCAGTGCTAGGAAGTGTTATCTATTTCGTAAAAACATACATACGCAAACAGGCAGATATATATTATTTTTACATTCATATTTTTCCTTATATATTATTTACATGTACAATATACATAGTTATGCATTCACATACACATACGAGAAGACATGGTTACGTATATGCGCGCGCACACACACACACACACACACACACACACACACACACACACACACACACACACACACACACACGTGTGTGTAGTAATTCCCTCACAGATGGTGTTATGAGGAACCTCACATGATGCTGTAGCAACTCATTCACAAATAGGGTGGTTGACGAGTGGAACAAGCTTAGCTACTTTGTAGTAAGTGCTGGAACGCTGGAAATTTTTAAAGGGAGGCTGGATAGATTCATGGATGATAGGGAGTGGTTGTAACTCTCGACAGAAGCTACCATACACAGGCCAACCGGCCTATTGCAGACTCCTTATTTTCTTATGTTCTTATGTTCTTATATTCACATAATCACAAACAGTAGAAAGGTTTAAAAAAACAAGAAATATGTGAACATTCAATAAAAACTGAAAAAAATGATAATGGACTGATGAGACGGGAAATACATTGATAGGGTTATGTAACAAACGAAGAGGAAGAGGAAGCAAACTAAAAAAATAGCACACACACACACGTACACACACATACGTACAGGGCGAAGCATAAAATTATACCAACGTTTATATGTATATTAATCTATTATTTTCAATGCAAAACCTCTAATTTATGAAATACTTAAAGGAACTCAAAATGTCTTCCTTTTAACATCTACAAACTTACAATCACTTATGGAATCGTTATAGACCACAGACCTAAAGTAATTCAACTGAGATTATATATAACATTAATAACTCTCATTACTTATTATTGTATCACTATGAGAAATTTTTCTTCAATAAATCCTCATAAAAAAATCTAAAGGCGAGAGGCCAGGTGATTATATATGTGAGAGGCCAGGTGATCATATAGGTGAGAGGCCAGGTGATCATATAGGTGAGAGGCCAGGTGATCATATAGGTGAGAGGCCAGGTGATCATATAGGTGAGAGGCCAGGTGATCATATAGGTGAGAGGCCAGGTGATTATATATGTGAGAGGCCAGGTGATCATATAGGTGAGAGGCCAGGTGATCATATAGGTGAGAGGCCAGGTGATCATATAGGTGAGAGGCCAGGTGATCATATAGGTGAGAGGCTTCTGAGAAAAGTTAAGGCTCATGGCATCAAGGGGAAAGTCTTAAATTGGATAAAATCATGGCTCACCGATAGAAAGCAGAGGGTCAGCGTAAATGGTGTTAAAACTGAGTGGGGCCGTGTAACCATTGGGGTTCCCCAGGGGTCAGTACTAGGCCCACTCTTGTTCATAATCTACATAAACAATTTAGATACTGGGATCAGCAGTGACATAAGCAAGTTTGCGGATGACACCAAAATAGGGCGGCAAATTAATTCAGGGCAGGATGCAAATGCATTACAGGAGGATCTAAATAAACTGTAGGGGTGGCCTGAAAGGGGTGGTCTGAAAAATGGCAAATGAAATTCAACACCAGCAAGTGCAGCGTACTTAATATTGGAAGAACAAATACTTATAATGTATACAGCCTTAACAACATCAACCTAGAAGTCGACTTGTGAAAGAGACCAGGGGTACTTATAAGCGGACCTACGGCCTAGAAAACAGTGCGTTAATGTTCGAAATAAGGCAAACAGAGTATTGGGTTTTATATCTAGAAGTGTAAGTAACAAGAGTGCAGAGGTCTTATTGCAACTATATCTTGCGCTAGTCAGGCCGCACCCCGATTATGCGGTCCAGTTCTGGTGCCCCTATTATAGAATGGATATAAATTCACTAGAGTCGGTGCAGCGAAGAATGAAGAAAATTATTCCGGGACTTAGAAACCTTCCATATCAGGATAGGTTAAAGAAACTTAACTTGCATTCCCTAGAAAGACGAAGAGTGCGGGGAGATATGATAGAAGTATTTAAGTGGGTGAAAGGAATCAATAAAGGGGATATAGATAAAGTTCTTATAATATCCGAGCAAGATAGGACATACCATACAAAAAACTCAGATCAGACAACAATGACCCTAAATGGATAAATAATTATTTAAAGAACATCATTAGCCAAAGGAAGACTATAGGTAGAAGGATAAAGTGTGGCGAAATTTACCTCCAGGATTATTATAAGATATTGGCGAGTAGGGTTAAAACCGAAATAAGGAAAGCCAAGAGGAATAATGAGGTAAGGATAGCAAGGGAGGCGAAGACAAACCCCAAAGGATTCTACCAAATGTATCAAACTAAAACACGAGAAAAGATTGGACCAATACGGTCAGATACCGGCGAGCTCACTGATAACGGCGGAGAAATGAGCAATAATCTGAATAAATATTTTTCAACAGTTTTCACCACCGAAAATTTAAACATGATACCCGAGGCACCGACTCTATTCAGAGATAGTGAAGAAAACAAATTAAGCGAGATAGTAGTGACTAGTAACGATGTTAGTAAGCAAATAGACAAACTAAAGCCTAATAAGTCACCTGGTCCCGATGAGATATTTGGAGTATTAAAGGAATGTAAGGAAGGCTTAGTATGCCCTTAGCAAAGTTGTTTTAACATGTCCAAAAACAGGTGTAGTACCAGAATCCTGGAGGATAGCCAATGTAATACCGATTTTCAAGAAGGGGGATAGATCACTATCCTCTAACTACCGCCCAATCAGTCTAACATCAATAGTAGGCAAATTACTGGAAGCAATCATTTCAAACTCTATTCGAAATCACCTGGAGAAGCACCTATTGATCAATGATTCCCAGCATGGCTTCACAAGCGGACGTTCTTGTCTAACTAATCTATTAACATTCTTTTCATCAGTTTTCGAATCGGTGGACGAGGGGCACAATTATGATGTGGTATATCTCGACTTTAGCAAAGCCTTCGACAGAGTCCCCCACGAAAGACTAATTAGAAAGGTAGAAGCACATGGCATCAAAGGTAATATCCTTAAATGGATTAGGGCGTGGTTACAGGACAGGAAACAGAGAGTGAGCATTAACGGCACTAAGTCCCATTGGAGCAACGTCACAAGTGGAGTTCCCCAAGGCTCAGTACTTGGACCATTATTATTTATTATATACATAAACGACATAGATATCGGCATAGACAGCAACATAAGTAAATTTGCTGATGACACTAAAATAGGACGTGTTATCAAATCTGACGAGGACTCCGCAAAACTACAGGAAGATCTAAAAAATTTTTTCGAATGGTCTGAAAAATGGCAGATGAAATTCAACGTGGACAAATGTAAAGTACTCAGTATAGGAGATGTAAACAGGGAAACCAGATACCAGATGAACAATGATACCATAGAAATGCGACTACGAGCAATTTAGAAGTAATGTCCTTAGAACATAAGCCAAGTAAACAATGTCATTTTTGCTCGTAACAAGGCTAATAAAAGTACTTAGGTTCATACAAAAGGAGTGTTAGTTACAAAACAGCGAGGTCATCCTAAAACTTGTATCTTGTGAGAGACCACACCTGGATTAAACGGTCAGTTCTGGTCACCCGTGATTACAGAATGGATATAGAATCATTGGAAAGAATTCAGAGAGAATGACAAGACTAATCCCGGGCATTAGGAACCTTAGTATAAGACCAGGTTAAAAACTCTTAATTTGCACTCCTTGAAGACGTAGAGCGAGGGAACGCGACCTGATAAGTGTATAAGTGGAAGGCAGAGGGCTAAACAAAGGGGACATTACAAAGGTACTCAAACTATCCAACCAGGAGCGAACTCGTAACAATGGTTTTAAATTAGACAAATTTAGAATTAGGCGTGAAATAGGTAAACACTGGTTTGGAAACCGAGTAGTGGATGAATGGAACAAGTTACCAAATATCATCATTAACTCGAATATTCTGAATAGCTTCAAACACAGGTTGGATGCTTATATGAGCAATAGGGGTTGGGTGTAACCGGGACTGCCCAGTATGGGCCAATAGGCCCGCTGCTGTTTCCTCCATTCTTATGTTCTTATGTTCTTACGTGTCTGCTGTTCAACACCTCAGCTCACAAGATCTACGTCACCTCCACTGTAAACATTAATCTGTATGTTCACTGTATGTTCCTTTACCTTTCTCTAATGAAGGCTTTTGTTAAACCACCACTGTATGTAATAAGTCATTTAGGTCCAATGTATATTTTCAGCCTTCGGGCTGCAGAACTTTTTCAATAAACCGAAATTATTATTTTATTATTATTATTATTACACACACACACACACACACACACACACACACACACACACACACACACACACACACACACACACACACTTGATGCTGATCTACATGATCTCTTCGTAACAGTGAGGCGATTCCGCCTTAACACTCTGGCTACGAGAACGGATGCCTGTGTTGTTCTTCACGTCACGTTCGAGATCTTAGGGTCAGCACGAACGAGCGGGAGGCGGCGGAGGGCGGGAGGATAGGTAGGGGTGGGAACATGGGGTAAGGGGGAGGGGATGGGGATTCTTAGGGGAAGGGGAGGGGAACCTGGTGAAAAGGGGTGATGGGAACTTAAGTCGAGGGTTGAGGGGGGAGGGGGGTTATAGGAGACATGGGCCGGGTAGGGGAAGAACAGTGTTGGATGGCTCTATCTTCACTACCACTACAATCCCACCCTCACAACCACAACTATCATAGCAATAACGACAAATACAACATAAACCAACAACCACAACTACGACTTCCAGCACTGCAATAACAACAACAACAACAACCAAAGCTAACAAAAACGTATACTAACCAAATTAACAATCAGCATAATCACAACAATAACCACAACCACGATCAGCAACACACAACAGATCAATTGCTGAACAGATAAATAGTCCGTCAGTACACCTGTTAATAGAGAACTGTTATCATCTGTTTAGTGTTGTGGTGACGTCACGGGGACAATATTACTCTGGTTTTTAGTTGTGACTTTCCAGAATGAATTTATTTCTGTTTATATTTCTTTCCATCCCCAACACGACTACCAAATAATTACCACCTAATTATTAGCTCATCAATTACCGCAAATTACTATTAGCTTTAATGCACCACGAACACCAGCACTACTATACTGCCACCAATTACCACCAAATTACCCACTATTAGCCTTACCATCACCATCATCACCAGCACTATACCACCACCATCACCACCACCACTATTAGCCTTACCATCACCACCAACACCAGCACTATACCACCACCACATCACCACCACCACTATTAGCCTTACCATCACCACTCATCACCAGCACTATACCACCACCATCACCACCACCACTACAGGTCTACCATCACCACTAAATAATCGCACTGCACCACCGACACCATCACCACCACCAATTATTAGCCCTCCACCATCACCACTATCACCAGCACTATGCCACCACCATCACCACCACCACTACAGCCTTACCATCACCACTAACACCAGCACTATACCACCACCATCACCACCACCACTACAGCCTTACCATCACCACTAACACCCAGCACTATACCACCCACCATCACCACCCACCACTATTAGGCCTTACCATCACCACTAACAATTTATACTATACCACCACCATCACCACCACCACTTAGCCTTACCATCACCACTAACACCAGCACTATACCACCACCACCACCACTATTAGCCTTACCATCACCACTAACACCAGCACTATGCCACCACCACCGCCACTATTAGCCTTACCATCACCACTAACACCAGCACTATGCCACCACCACCACCACCATTCCTGGCTACCGTAGTGTATGGTAAGAATCCCGTCCATTTCTCCCGTCCCCCCCACCTCAGGCCAGGCAGGAGTGAAGCACGGGGCTCTCTGTAGGCTTACACACCTCCCGAAAAAGGATAAAGGCATCTACATAAAAAAATACCAGCCTGGCTTTATGGCAGACCAACCAATGATCACGGGGAGTCAGCCACTACTGCCTCACCGCCCCTCTAGGAAGAGTCTCAGAGGTTCCTACGTTAATTTGATTTTTCTCGTAAGTTGGGGATAGAGTGAAACTTCTATTTAACGGACTATATCGAGATGAAAGTCCGTTATATCGAGGGTCCGTTAGATGTGAAACCTCCATCTAACGGATTATATAGAAAGAGAAGTCCGTTATGTGGAGGTTTCACTATAATTATGAGGATAAGCCTAACTGTTTGTCCCTGAGTTAAGTTATAGAATCTAATACTAAAAAAAAATTACATTAATATTAAACGTTTATTTGGTGTCAGTTAAGGGAAAAAATATTAACGTATTAAATCTCTGTGAATCCAGACCCTTGAACCGTGTAAAAGAGTCCCATAATACAATCACTCTAGAGCTTAAATCTATAGCCTTACCTGGAGTGATAGTGACCCTTACGGCCATCTGTGGGTTAGTATTGTCTTGCCACGGTGAGATTTATTTTTTGTCCTTTGCATGGCCATATCCAAGGCTAGTCCATAGGAGGAGCTGCTGTTACTTCCTGTTGCACCGTTCTCTCTGCAGTGAAGAGAGAGAAGTTGAAAAAGCAGACTATGATGAGTTATGTTCTTAGGATATGAAGCACCTCGACTTTGTATATCCTCACTCAACCACACAATGTTTTTACGACCTACTTAACGACCATTCATCGTCCTCATCACCATCAATTCAGGGTGATTGACCTCAACTAACAACCCTAGCACCTATGGAACAGTCGTTAACACCCACCACCACCACCAACTACCAACTACCCGATGATCACCTCACTGCTGTACGTCGGGTTAATACCTTACACTAATCTATCACTCGTTGTCACAGTCAGTTGTATATACCAGTAGTCTAATGTAGCCGCGATGCTGATGGGGTCATGTGCTGCTATACAGGCACCCAAGAGGGCTATATTATTTTGGATGACGCTTCTATATATTTATCCTCCTCCTCCTACTTTTTCTTCCCTTGCTTCGCCTCCTCCTCCTCCTCCTCCTCCTCCTCCTTCCCCCCCCTTCTCCTCCTTTCTACCTACCTTCCTTCCTTCTTCGGCCCTGATCTGACTTTAACTCAGCAAGTGCAGCGTACGTAATATTGGAAGAACAAATACTGTCAATGTATACAGCCTTAACAACATCAACCTAGAGAAGTCGACTTGTGAAAGAGACCTTGGGGTACTTGTAAGCCCGGACCTACGGCCTAGAAAACAGTGCGTTAATGTTCGAAATAAGGCTAACAGAGTATTAGGTTTTATATCTAGAAGTGTAAGTAATAAGAGTGCAGAGGTCTTATTGCAACTATATCTTGCGCTAGTCAGGCCGCACCTCGATTATGCGGTTCAGTTCTGGTGCCCTTATTATAGAATGGATATAAATTCACTAGAGTCGGTGCAGCGAAGAATGACAACAATTATTCCTGGACTTAGAAACCTTCCATATCAGGATAGGTTAAAGAAACTAAACTTGCATTCCCTAGAAAGACGAAGAGTGCGGGGAGATATGATAGAAGTATTTAAGTGGGTGAAAGGAATCAATCAAGGGGATATAGATAAAGTTCTTATAATATCCGAGCAGGATAGGACTGGGAGCAACGGATTTAAGTTGGATAAATTTAGGTTTAGGAGGGAGATAG
Organism: Homarus americanus; assembly: GCF_018991925.1. Classification (NCBI taxonomy): domain Eukaryota; kingdom Metazoa; phylum Arthropoda; class Malacostraca; order Decapoda; family Nephropidae; genus Homarus; species Homarus americanus. The sequence continues at coordinate 324,160 of NW_024735416.1, read as the reverse complement.
GAAGGAACTGTTTCACAAATAGGGTGGTTGGCGAGTGGAACAAGCTTAGCAACTTTGTAGTAAGTGCTGGAACGCTGGAAAGTTTCAAAAGGAGGCTGGATAGATTCATGGATGATAGAGTGTGGTAGTAACTCTCGACAGGAGCTGCCATGCACAGGCCAACCGGCCTATTGCAGACTCCTTATTTTCTTATGTTCTTATGTTCTTAACCTAACCTAACCTAATCTAACCTAGCCAGAAAGACTAGGCTCTCAGTTCTATCAGACCCCAATAAACAGTAGATTAAGCTTAAATTAACGTTACACTGAAATCCTGTTCTACTGGACCCCAGTTCTGATAGGCCCCAACTCTAATAAGCCCCTATGTAACCTAATCATTGTGTCTGGGGGTCTAGTTCTATTAAGGTTAAGTTATACTGGGGCCTATTAGATCACGGATCATTATAACTGGGCTTAGGGAAGTTAGGTTAGGTTAGGTTAATCAATAACAGGGAAAGATGGGTTAAAATAGGTTGGATTAATTAAGATTAGGTTAGGTTGATTTCACTAAGGCTAGGTTGAATTGGGGCCCCATTAGATTAGGGTTCCATCCTGAGACAGATGATGGTGAACCTGTTGTGTCTGCCAGTCACCCTTCACGGAGGAGGAGGAGGAGGAGGAGGAGGAGGAGGAAGAGGAAGGAGGAGGAGGAGGAGGAGGGAGGGAGGAGGAAGAGGAAGAGGAAGAGGAAGAGGAGGAGGAGGAGGAGGTGTAGGGAAGGGGAGGAGGAGGGAGGAGGAGGAGAGGGGAGGAGGAAAGAGGGAGGAGGTGTGGGAGAAGGAGGAGGGAGGAGGAGGAGGAGGGAGGAGGAGGAGGAGGAGGAGGGGAGGAGGAGGAGGAGGAGGAGGGAGGAGGAGGAGGAGAGGGAAGAGGGAAGAGGGAGGAGGAGGAGGAGGAGGAGGAGGAGGAGGAGGAGGAGGAGGATACCGTCACACCCGCTAACGTAGATAATGGAGAAAGGTGTTTTAAGGCCGTTGACTCCCCCTTGTTCCTTACAGGTGAATGAACAGGTAAAAACTAGTGTATTATCCTGTATTTGTTTGTCATGTTTCTTTGTCATGAGTTTTCTTGTCATGTGTCTTTGTTATACTGTAAAATTAAGACAATAATATGTAGGGCTATTGGATATGTAACTCTGTATATCTCTTTATCTATCTATCTACCTATAGTAAGGTATATGTGTATGTAAAATAATATCTCTTGTGTATCATAACAACATCTAATATATCAAAGGGTTGGAATGTGTGGTTAATAATTTATAATAATTTCTACGTGTTATCATTCCTCCGTCTTTACACTCACGGTCTCTGTATTAAGTTCGTCTCACACACTCGAGGTTTGTTGACACTATGTTATGTTATGTTATGTTATGTTATGTTATGTTAAAGATACTTTCGAGTACATCTCCAGGTCTGAAGTGAATGACGATGAATGAGTGTTGGGTTGGGATATTCAGGAATATATATATTCGTATATATATATATATATATATATATACATATATATATATATATATATATATATATATACATATATATATATATATATATATATATATATATATATATTCGTATATATATATATATATATATATATATATATATATATATATATATATATATATATATATATATATATATATATATATATATATATATATATATATATATATATAAACTATAAGAATATATAAACAATAAACTAAGTAATTCATTAATATATTCGTTATCAATGCAAGTCTTAGTATGGTAAAGCGTTTGTAAATAATAATGATTCATTTACTCAATAACGTAAACATTTCACAACCATATATATAACCCGAAAAAATATTCTCCATACATAGATTCTTCTTCATTTACACAATTGCAAATAATAATAATAATAATAATAATAATAATAATAATAATAATAATAATAATAAAAAACTCGTGAAAACACACTATGCCTGACCAAAATATTCGTCACCGTTAGTGTCGAGGCCTTGGGAGAGGAGGGAGCATCAAGCCGACACAACAATGCACAACTTTCAACAATCTCTCACTCACATCAAACACCCGACACTTTACAGTTTTCACACCGGGGGGAATAACACTGTCTCTTAAAATTTGCGAGTAGGCCTAGTAAATTCGCGGGTAGGCCTAGTAATTGGCGTGTAGGCTTACAGTTTTAGCGTCAGCCGCCAGGGGCAGTTGGCGCCATTTGTCAACAGCTCGACGTGGTGAGCACAAGGCCGAAATTAGCTGCCAGGGTATTGTTGTGTCTTGACTCTCTCTCTCTCTCTCTCTCTCTCTCTCTCTCTCTCTCTCTCTCTCTCTCTCTGGTCTTAACGCTACTGTCTTTGTTGTTGTTGTTGTAGTTATCAATGTTTTAGTGTTCGTTGTTTTTTGTTTTATAGTTGTTTCTTAAGTGGTAGATGCGAGAGAGAGAGAGAGAGAGAGACAGTCGCTCTCAACACCAATAAAAAACAAGAGATATCTCACGCCTCAGTTTACCTCAAGATCTCTTCCGTGTGGGTTCCAGCCTGTCAAGATTGTGTTGTCAATCCATCCTTTCCCTTATCACTGTTATCTCGCCCGTGTGTGTGTGTAGTTTCTGTCATATCAACAATTGTATGAGTACGATGACAACCACTTGAGTACTATGACTTAACCCTCTTGAGTACAATGACTTAACCCCTTGAGTACAATGACCACCCTTAGAGTTTCGTATCATACTCAGTACTCAAGGATTTGACATATCTTAATCAATGGGCTAAATCATTATAGTCAAGGGGTTAAAGGCTTATTATCTACCAGTGGACTATAAAGACATTATACATGTATATCCACTTAAGGGACGGAGGCACGTCTGTGTTATTCATCTCTGACAAAAAACCCACAATAAAAACATTAATTCTTTTGTTTTTTTACTTATGGCTTCTCGTTTTTAATTTTACATCATTTATAGTTTTCGACGATAAACATTCAAACCGTTTATCTTTTGTTTCACAACTGATAGTGATGACGTATCCTGTCGTTTATACATTATCCTGTCATTTATATTTCTTTAAAATATTCAATATGTCGATGTTGCATAGTCTACAGTTTTATATATAACCAAAATTAACCATAAACTAAACTGATATTGAAAACAAAAATCCCTCACGAGCGAAAAATATCCACCAGTTAAATCAGAAAGTAAAAAAAATAACATTGAGCCAGAAACAACTCCAAAAACAACAAGAACACCGACAATACTGAAAGGAATAACAACAACAACAACAACAGCACCTCGGCCACATTACCATAATAACAACAGAGAAGAGTTGTTTACTATCTAACACAGGTCAAAGGTTAATCTATTTTGGTGATGAGTGAAACATGGACACGATCACCAGGTACCAGCTTGCAGATACCTGGTGTGTTCATTACGGCGCCTGGAGAGTTGGGCTGGGCCTATAGTGAGCAGACAGGTGGATGGGGAGTAGAGTGGTAAAATAAACTGGGACTTAGTGGGTAGAATGGGGCCTAATGGGCAGAATGGGGGCCTGGTGAGGAGAGTGAGGGCCTAATGGGCAGAATGGGGGCCTGGTGAGGAGAGTGAGGGCCTGGTGAGGAGAGTGAGGGCCTGGTGAGGAGAATGAGGGCCTGGTGAGGAGAGTGAGGGCCTGGTGAGGAGAGTGAGGGCCTGGTGAGGAGAATGAGGGCCTGGTGAGGAGAGTGAGGGCCTGGTGAGGAAAGTGAGAGTTTGGTGAGGAGAGTGAGGGCCTGGTGAGGAGAGTGAGAGTTTGGTGAGGAGAGTGAGGGAGGCAGGTTGGAGGAATGGAGGATGGTAACAGAGGTACTTGCAGGGGGGCGGGTTAACAGTGGTCGGGTTGCCTGTTTTTGCGAGCCTTGGCACCCCCTGGACCCTCCTGGCCCCCCCCCCTGGCTCTCATTCATTCTTTTTGTGGCGTGGCTGAGCCTGGTATGGCGTCTTCTAGCATGATGTAGCAGGCTAGCAGCGCCCAGTCTGGTTTGGCGGCTCCTAGTGTAGCGTGGCGGCTCCTAGCGTGGCGTGGCGGCTTCTAGCTTGGCGTGGCGGCTCCTAGCATAATTTGGTAGCGCCCAGTTTGACTTGACATTTCCTACCCTGACTTGGTGACCTCAGAGATGGCGGGCGTGTTATGGCGGGTCCTGACGAGGCGGCACCCAGCTTGGTACAAAGTCATCACGGATAAACAGACAATCAACACGCAGGGAAACGTGACCTGAGGGTAGCTGGGGACGGTCGCTTCTCAGGGCCCCCGCTAATGTGTTTCTCTACGTCATCGTGTTGACTGACTGCTGTATCTGTTACAGTAATTCCCACCTCGACTGAAGTATGATTTGTGAGATGAAAAATGCCGCAGTTTCAAGGCTTCACTATATCACTGTATCATTATTTCACTGTCATTGATTCACTATCATTATTTCACTGTATCATTGCGTCACTATCATTGCCCCAGTGCTTCACTGTATCATTGCTTCACTATCATTGTTTCACTATCATTTTTTCACCATCAGTAGCCTATGTCACCTAATTTCCCTACAATACGGTGGTGGGTGAGGGGTATCTGTGTCTCCTGAGGGGTAGATGGTCTTGATACCAGACCCACAGACTGGTAAGAATTTCCATAGTTATGAGCTGTTGCCTTCATAGGATCTCGACACCTCCACCCCCCCCCCTGCAGAGAGGCAGGGGTGACAGAGAGGAAAGAGAGAGAGAGAGAGAGAGAGAGAGAGAGAGAGAGAGAGAGAGAGAGAGAGAGAGAGAGAGAGAGAGAGAGAGAGAGAGAGAGAGAGAGAGAGAGAGAGATCCGCTATTTTTAGATACAATAAAAATTAATAAAAGTACAGAAAAACCTCCATTTAACGCACTTTGAATTAACGGACTAAACTCTCACATAAAAGTCCGTTATATAGAGGTATCACTATATTATCATCTTAACGGCGTACTTTTAACAGGAAACAACAAAAAACAAAATAAAAAAGTTTACGAAAGTTTCTTGTCCGTTGTCCGTAAGTCAATCCCTCAACAGACATTACGGACATGAGCCATTAAGGAAGTTTTTTTTCACAGCAATTATGTCATGTTACGGTACGTACATATGTCTGAATTATGTCACAGGTCTTTAAGAGGTTCGCCCAAACTGTGTTCCCATCCTCGAGGGGGGGAAAAAAAAAGGAAGGTTTTAAAAGCCACAGTGACACCATTTGATCTACACAGTTTCAAAACATCTAAATAAATCTGAACTTTTGGACATTATGAAATAGATCACAAGGAGAGTAAATATAAAACTATTATTATTTGTCTTTGTTCTTCCCTCTCACTTTGTTCATTTCTCTTACATCATTATTTATCTTATTTCCTTCCTTCATTGAGGTGTTTGTGTCTACCTTATCTGTATACCTCCACACACAAGTGAGAGAGAAGATAGTGAACAGATAATACCTCCTCTTTATTGATAAGATTAAGAAGGAACTGTGGAGCCAAAAATAAGTGTGTTGTTGTGGAGTTTGAACTTTGATCCAGAGACAGAATGGTATGGCGTGTGACCGAACTTCTTAACCGCGGAAGAAGATGGAACAAAATTAACTGTAAACACAAGAATGGAAACGAATAGATCAGAGATGAGTAAGTACATGATTAAAAAAAAAATATATGGAGGCAAATCTATCAGTTAATCAGTTAGGAATGGCTGGGAAAGGGATGGGAGGGGGGAGGTGCTGAGGTGACCAACACAGACATCCCACACACACACAGATGGGGAGGAGAGAGAGAGATGGAGGTGGCCAAAGAAGACTCCCTCATCCTTGAGTTGAGACAATACACGCAGTCACGCAGATACACTTGGGGCCTCGACTGGTATGGTGTATGCAAATCAATATCTTTCCGATAATGGGCAACCAATTGTTTTTTCAACGGGGTATATTGACGGTGTGGAAGGGCGAGTTCTCCTAGCAACATCGAAGGGAGGAGTATAAATCTTGCTAGGAACACCCTGACGATGGTCTAGCTATACCCATACATTCTTAGAAGCTCCCCTCGAGAGAGTCCTATATTAGTCACCTAACAACATAAATATAATCCATCCTCTGTTAGAATCCTCCGTCATGAGATTCTAGAGTCGCCTAGCAACGAGGAGAAGTGTGTATCTCGCTAGGAACGCCCTGACGATGTTCTAGCTAAGCCGCGTGGTGCTACAAAAAGTGACAAGGTCTTAGACACCTTCCACCAACAGCAATAAGGAAGGGAGGAGAACATGTCACGAAAACTGAACCAAGTTTAGAAGGAGCCCACACACACACACACCCGTAGGATCTCCCTGAATTGGTCCTATACTCGGTCGTAGGAACCACCCAGCAATAGAACGAGTACTCTAGGAACACCCAGCAGGAGAACAAGCCCATCTGCTCCTAGGAACTTCCTTTACGAAGTCCAAGAAGTCACCCAGCAACAGGGAAGGGAGGAGTACGTCTTGCTAGGAACCCCCTGACGAGGTCGTGACATTGAGACCATGAGAGTGCACAACCCTCGCCACCCACGCCCAGGTCATCTCTATTTTGGTGGACCCAAGATGTGTGTGTATGTGTGTGTGGGTGGCGTTTATTATATGTGTGGGTGGCGTTTATGTATGTGTGGGTGGCGTTTGTGCCTACGTGGGGGCGTTTGTGTATGTGTGGGTTGTATATTATGCGTATGTTGGTGGTGTATTTTTATATAAATGAGTGTGTGTGTGTGTGTGTGTGTGTGTGTGTGTGTGTGTGTGTGTGTGTGTGTGGACCTAATAACAACCTACACACCAAGAAGTAAGTAGCCTGGAGAGCCTCAACACAAATTATCTTATGACCAGGTGGTTAATCAAGACAGGGTCAGCCAGTGTTAGTGAGGGAGAGTGGTGTGATGGGTGAGAGGGGGAGGGTGATGGTGAGAGGGGGAGGGTGATGGTGAGAGGGGGAGGGTGATGGGTTAAGGAGGGATGGGGTTGCGTGAGGGGATGATGGGTTAGGGAGAGGTTGAAAGGGTGAGGGAGGGGCGATAAGGTGAGGGAGGGGTGAAAGGGTGAAGGGAAGGGTGAGAGGGGTGATCCTTCCAACCTTTCGGATGTCACCAGTACACACTTACCAGGATCACCAACCCAACACACCACACCACACCCTCCCTAGTGGTTAATCCAAGGTGAGAAAATATTTACGTGTAGTGTATATTAGTCACTAGATTATGTTAGTATAGCATAACAGTCCGGGTGAGCCTTGATCTGAGTCCCACATAGCCCCACGGTGAGGAGGTCTATGAAATGGACTCTGGAAGTTATATTTATGTTACCTGAATCTTTATACTGATAATTAATTCACCTGTTATTGTTTATATATGACAGGAGTTATATATAGTTAAGATCAAAGGTGATATATAGTGTAGTATGAGTGAGGATAAGACACGCTACAAGTATTAACAGAATAACTTTATTTTCCCGATAAGTTATAAGTTATTAATGTCAACTGTGGCAGCTCGTGAGGCAACAATACCACAGTACGTTATTATCACCACGTTATCAACCCTAAAACAAGTGAAAATAATGTTATATGATTGTCCTCGCAAGGTTTAGTCCTTGTTCTGATCCTTTCCTTTACTTGAACCTCATGGCTTAAACCTCACAGCTTAACCCTATAGTTTATCTTCACAGCTTAACCTCACAGCTTAATCTCATAGCTTAACCTTACATGTTAACCTTACAGCTTAACCACAAATCGCCTCAGAGCTTAACCTCATAATTTAACTAATGAACGACGTCGTTGTTATGCTTGAAATGTTATGAATCCCAAGAAAAAAGTTATTAAGGATATACTAACATTAACAACTGCTATAAAATGGGGTGATGCTTTCGTGAGACAGTGAGAGTTGGTGTATTAGTGACAGTGCATATAAGTAGGTCCTTTGTACCCCAGTTAGTTTTTGAATTCTACATCTGTATCAAGTGTAGTTGTAGTATTAAATCGATTTATTGTACGAGACTTGAGTGGTGTAGACACAGGAGTCGTCAGATGAATTATTGTCGTGTTGGTTGGTGTCATGAACAAGGTAATGACCGGTGCTGGAAGGCTGGCTGGAGAGGATGTCATTAAGAGTGAGTAACAAGAGGGTAGGAGGGAGAAGTGAGCCTTGAGGCACTCCAGCTGTAATGGGAGAGTAGTGTGTGTGTGTGTGTGTGTGTGTGTGTGTGTGACCCTTCCACAATAGCACGGATATTGTGGTAAAGGTGTGTGTGTGTGTGTGTGTGTGTGTGTTTGAAAGGCCTCTAGGGTCAAGGGTAGTGAATGTCTTGTGTTAAAAGCGATACTACTAAAAAAAAATACGATTTGACGCTTTCAGGTCACGGGATTGATCGAAAATTTGCCATAGCTGCGTTAGTGCTGGTCTGGTCATACACCCCACAGTGAATATAAAGATGTATGAATAAAAGTCCCTCACGTGGAAATACATTATCAGTCAGTCAGTCGTTAAAGGCGGGGAGTGAGCTGAATAACGCAGTGGTGTGCTTTTATTTGTTACCGTTGTGGCTACTGTTGCTGGGGTCTGGTGCCGTTTGTGTCCTGTTGTTTGCTCCTGTCGTAAGTTTCCCGGAGCTACCTTTACTCGACCTCTTGTCCGGGTCGATGCTCCCCTTACTACGCTGCATCATTAACCAGCCCATCATCGCCTCTCTCACTCACTCACTCATCCCTCACTCAACACCCTCATTCATCAGTCATTCCTCACTCACTCATTCACTCACTCAACGCACTCAAAAGACCTGATTAAAATTCCTCTCTCCCTCTCCACACCTTACAAGACCTACGCACAGATCCTCCGTGACCAGAGCGGGTGAGGCCAGCTGAGGGCCCCGCTTATCTCCTCCTGAAGGAGTAGTCTTGAGCCGCTGCTGAGGACGACGAGTGTCCTGCTGACATGGCTGAGTCCTGGGAAATCCTAGTGAGCCCTAAAGATCCCTAAGGAGTTCGTGGGTGTCCTGGAGAAATCTGGGGAGTCCTGAGGAGCCCCAAGGAGAATTGGAGACTCCCGGGGAGCTCTAGGGAGACTTGCCTGCGTAAGCTCGTGTGTGTGTGTGTGTAATAATAATAATAAAAATAATTAATTAACGATATATGTGTGTGTGTATGTGTGTGTGTGTGTGTGTGTGTATGTGTGTAAAAGGAATATAGATTTATAGTTTAGGAGCAATTTAGGCCAAAGGGTGGCACGTAGGGACACACACACACACACACACACACACACACACACACACACACACACAGTCGCGGTGGGTGGTGAGGAAGGGATCAGGACACAGCAACAACGAAATATTTCTGGCTCTCCCTTCAGACTGCGGTTGAGGGCCTTTGTCTCCTGAAGGTGTGTCTTAGGGCAGGTAAGAAGACAATACCGGGGTTCTCAAAAGATCGTAAGTTTTATATTTTTTCTCGTAACTGGACGAAAACGACTTATCTGGTGTTAACGTGGGTGTAGTAGTGATGTGATAACGTGAAGATGATAGCAATATAATAACGTACGCAAGTGTTTTAGATATCTTACTCAATGGGTTAAGTTATCGTACTAAAGGGGGGGGTTAAGTCATTGTACTACCACTATTACCACCACCACCAACAACTTTTATTTCAACAACCAATAATATCGTCAGTCACACCACCATAACCATAAACTATTACAACCACAATTTCTATTATTACCATCACCATTACCACTCCTGAAAACTATTAACGTCACCACCATTACTACTACTACCACCACCACAATCTTTGCCTCCACTACCATCACCACCAGCACCACAACCGTCACCACTACCACCACCACCACCACCACCACTACCATCACCACCAGCACCACAACCATCATCACCACCACCACCACCACCACCACCACTACCATCACCACCAGCACCACAACCGTCACCACGACCACCACGACCACAACTACCACTAACATCACCACAACTACCACCACTACCACAACTACCACTATTCAGTGCAGTAGGTTGAAAAACAGATAGCTATTACGTCACACTTACCGTCGTTCACTGATAAGAGGGAATGAATGAAAGCTGATGACAACGGAAGTACGGGATCCTGTTACTGATAATGTAGCTCTCTGTCTCTCTGTCTGTCTCTTTGTCTGTCTGTCTGTCTGTCTGCCTCTCTTTCTTTCTATCTCTCTCTCTTTGTCTGTCTGTTTCGTTTTCCCACTCTCTATTTCTGTCTCTTTCTCTGTCTGTCCTTCTGTCTCTCTCATTTCATTTCTGTCTCTCTCTCTCTCTCTCTCTCATTCATAAATTTGCTCATTCATATATTTTTTTTCACCCGTAAGACGATCTAGGAGTGAGTGGGGATATTTAATTAGCTCAGGGAGGCGACAGTTATATAATTACGGTTGTCCCTGGTGGTGTGAGAGAGACCCTAGCACTGTCTCGTGTTACATGCCGCCCATGCCATCCCTGCCGCCCATGATTCTAACCCCAGGACGTTTATAATTCCAGCCCACGATTCGCCCAGGATGTTAATATGTCACCTCGACCGCCCATGATGTGAATATGTTATCCCGGTCGCCCATGATCCGCCCATGATGTGAATATGTTACCCTGGCCGCCCACGACCCGCCTATAATCCGGCTATACGAGTATGTCAACCCTGTCGCCCTTGAGTACAAATAATAACCCCTTTGAGTACTACATCTTAACCCCTTGAGTACAATTCATTAATCTGTCGAGTACAATATCATAACCATCTCAATAAACCCCTTGTACTGACGTCATTCAGTAGATGTAAACATTCCTCTCCACCATCTTGGACTACAGCGATGTTTACCAATGTTGATTCAGTAACAGCCAGTCAGTGTTTATGAACATTAGACCTCGATGCCTCAGGTCTTCTCGTGGCGCTGGCTGTAGGAAACGTTCATATCGTTCTCCGCGGATCCATAGTCGCGTTACCATGAAGGAGACAATCAGAACATTCCAAGAAATCAGAAAAAAAAAATATAAACTGATGTAAAAATAATATGAACATCGAACTTTAAGAATTACTGGTGAAGGTTTATGTCAGGACCTTGACACTGTAATACGAGTGAGAATACTGTATAAATATATAGTGGGGTCTCTTATCGGTAACACAGTGATCTAGGTACACACTTCCCTTGTTACCCTCTGACTGGTGTCTGCTCTGCTCTCTGAATTTTGACCATAACTTTTCTCATCTCTTTTTTTTTTTACTTTTTTGTTGTTTCTTCTCTTCTGGATAATTAAATCAGTCGTAAGCCACATAATCTTCCCTATTTACCAAAGGTTTCTAAATCATCCTTTAAAAAGTCGTGTAAAGTACTTACTACGCACTACTACTACTACCACCACCACCACTACTACTAATACTACTTTTTTTTTTTAACGTGGCCTCCAGCCTCCCCCAATAGTCACACGTTCGCCTCCATTTTATTACCTTAATATTAAATATCCTAATACATAAGTAGCTATCCTATCTGTGATGAATTAGTTGAGCCGCAGATCTATGCGGACATTCAGTGACTGTTGCCTCATAGTCAATATCTGAAGCTGTTGTCGACAGTGGGGCCGAAGCTCTCGTTCCCCTGAGGCAGAGCAAAGCCAACCGAAGGAGAGAGAAGGACAGTCGACATCTCATCCACTACTACTACTACTACTACTACTACTACTGATAATAATAATAATAATAATAATAATAATAATAATAATAATAATAACCTACCTAACAACCAATGCGCTAATTGTGTTCCCAAGTTAACTACCCAATTAAGGTAGAGTCTCAATGGCGTTTTGATACCACATTTGACCTTTATACACGTGTTTTAGCATAAATAAACAATGCTATGTATCTTGGTACCTAAGTTAAGAAAATTGGGGTATTTGCTTTTAACTCAATCCATTCTTGAATTGATTCCAAAGTTTGAGAATTTGGTACCAAGTTGTCTTACAGGGATTATAAGTAAGAGAAGACGTGGTGGGAGTACTGAAGAAGGCGAAGAAGAAGAAGGTGCTGGCTATGTTATTCCTCCTGTATAGTGAAGGACAGACGCAAGAACACTCCGGGATATATCAGGTAATTTCTTTTGTGTGTGTATTTTATTTTTTTGTCATTACTTGTATGAATATTAATGTTATGCAAATTGTATGCAAAGTGTAGGTTTATACGACAACCTAATTACGTGTTGGTCTCTGTAACTTCCTTGTGTATATTATTATGTTAGGTTAAATAGGTATAATTATGAAATGGTAAAGATATCTGTATATATCTTCTTTTTCGAAAATTATAATTGGTATTTATGTTAGGCACAAAGAGCGATAAACGTCCATAATGCGTTGTGGACCTTTTCAAATAACCAGAAAGCTAAATTTTCCATCGTGGGTTTTTCGCAACAGTGTTTTGGATGGTATCTAACCTAACCAAACCTAACCTAACCTAACCTAACCTAACCTAACCCATACCAACAACAGGTAACACACGTATCCACTCCTTCACACAGTCACCCCCCCCCTAAAAAAAAAAATCCCTAATTATACTGGTATGGGTGTATGATTATACCTATTACACAACCCACAGAATGTCTTAGTAATCATTAATAATAATAACTAATTCACAAAAGCCTTTAAGTCTATTTTTTCCCTCAATAAGTAACATCAGAAAGACTCAAGGCGCCTCGATCAACTTACTACACACACAAAAATAGATTCTCATTTGATCTTACGTTAGTTTTTTGCCTACTTTATCTGGTGATGAGTAAGGGGGTCTAATTTCACACAAGGATTCAAAATGGCGTCAATATTGCACTAAGACTCTACTCCATGGGTATCTGTTTGTGTACTCTGAGAGGCCAATGGAACTCCAGAAGGCACAAGTGTACTCAAATGTACTTAAATGTACTTATCTTTACTAGCTACCAGGTACTTACTGATTCTTGTACTTGTCTAGTGAGTAATTTGTATGACTGTATATCTGTATGAGTGTATGACTGTATCACTGTATGACTGTGTGTATAATTGGTTGATTGTATCTTCGTAAAATTGTAAGACTGTATCTGGACTAATGAATGACCGTATCTCTGCATGACTGTATGACTGTATCTGTATGATCGCATGACTGTATCCCTAGATGATTGTATGATTGACCGGAAGAGAAGAGGGAGGGAGGGAGAGAAGGAGAGAGGGAGGGACGGAGTGGTGGTGAAGGAGGGAAAGAAAGAGGGAGAGAAAGGAGGGTGGTGGTGGAGGGTAGGAGAAAGAGTGTGGTGGTGATGGTCGTGGTGGAGGAAGGAGGGAGAGAGGGAGGGAGTGGTGGTGGTGGTGGTGTGGCGCGGCAACATGACTCTGTAAACATTGGCTGTCATGCACTTACCGACCTCTGCCGTGGTTCATGCTTCCCCCCCCCTCTCCCTCACTACCTCACATCCCTCCTCTTGCACTTCCCCCCTTCTGCTTCCTCTTCCTCCCTACCTCCCCCCTCCCCGTTCCCATGCCTCCCACGAGCGTCAAACCTGCCCCTCCAACTCACTCTCTTCCTCCTTCACTCGTCTCCTTTTATTTCCCCCCCTTCCTTCCTCCATCTCTCCCTCCCTCCTTCCGTTCCTTTTAACTTCCCCTCCATCTCCTTCCTTCGCTTCCCCTCCCCATTCTTACGTCCCAGCTTTCCATCACCCTCCTCCCCCTCCTCCAGTCGTAGTGTTCTGCCTGATGAATTTGGATTGACTCTCAAAGGTTCATAAGATAAATAATCTTCATATCTGGAGAGTCAGGAAGGCAACATTACGTAAGATAAAACAAAGAAGGTTCAACGTGGCAACAAAACAACACTGACACACTACTTCAACAAGACAACTTAGTGAATCCGAAACCAAATTTCTTTTAGTGTTGTCGGCAGGAGAGAAGAGGACTTGAGTAGCCTACTGCACCACCTCAACCTGTGTGTCGGCTGCGTCAAACACAACACAACACAGTACTGTCAGTCCGTCCCAGTACCGCTGGTTATCATGACGTCTGTGCAGGTACTAACACTGGCCACGAGTATTAAAGATTTTATGTGGTAGTTCTAGTTCTAATCTCAGTGTCATTACAAAACCAACTTATCCTTTTCTCCACTTGTCAGTTTCTTAAAGTGATCGGGCGGACAGTCTTTACTTTGTTGCCAGGTGCTGGGTGTTTACACACAGGCTCTTCAATGTTCCTGAACGTGTGCCACTGTTGGTTTACATTGAATTAAAAAAAAAGTTTACACTGGCTGTTGTCACAACACTCGCTGGTAGATTATTCCATAACTTCTCAGCTATAATTCCAAAGATGTTAGTTCAGACAGCTGGCAGCTTCCGTGGCTTAAAGCTGTGATCTGTAGTGGTGCGACCATTAGCTAATTACATAATTATACAGTTTGTATATTTAACTGAGTCCTACCTGGTGAGGACCTTACAATCTATAATTAGGTTTGCTCTTGCTCTCCTGTGTTATAAGCAATACAATTGTTAACAGTCTTAGCTCCTCTCTGTGTGAGTGTCGGCACCGTCTGGTAACCTTGTTTGGACGCTCTTAATCTATTGGTAGTCTTTGGCATATCTGGGAGACCAAACAGAGCTGTTGTACACCAAATGTGGCAGCACAACACCTGAAACCCATATTTAGAGGTGGACCAACTAGGTACATATAAGACCTTCCTATTAATCCAACTAATTCATTGGCGAGGTCCTCCTTCTCATAATGATTGAAGATGTTCAGTTCACCAAACACCCATCCAGATCTCTCATGTGTGGGGACAAATGGTACACTCCCTTACTCTTATTATTGCGGCCAAAGTTCATCATCATCTTGTATATCTCAGAGTAGAACAATGACACCCATTCTAGTGACCATCCTTGAGGCTGATACAGATAGTTCCTTTAATTATATATATGTACACACACCTCATGATTAATAATCCAGCCTCACAACACTCAGTCACAACTCTTCATCAGCACCTCACAACCACTGTTTTGGTTTACAGAGATGAGTTTTCCTCACGGTAAAATGATCTGTTATCAGAGGTGAAGCTTCCCTCACACCTGTCACCGAGCGTTAAGTCATTAGTATGGTTATGATTTTTACCAAAGTTATGATAATGATAATAACAATAAAAATAATATTAATAATAACAATAATAATAAAAAAATAAGAACAACAACGACAATAACAATAGTAATAATAATAATAATAATAATAATAATAATAATAATAATAATGTAATAATAATAATATTAATAAAAATAATAATGTAATACAACTACTACTACTACTAATAATAATAATAATAAAAATGTAATAATAATAATATTAATAAAAATAATAATGTAATACAACTACTACTACTACTAATAAAAATAATAATAATAATAATAATAATAATAAGTACCTGGACACCACTGAGTCTTGCGTCACAACAGAGGGTCTGCAACTTTCACCTGATTAGGGGACCCTCAGACTCTCACGGTTGGCAGGACTTCCGTGAAACAATTACCAGATGATACACCACACTTCCTTCATCTGCCCCTCCCTCACCTCCTCCTCCCCCCCTCTTCCTTCCCTTCCTTCCCTCCTCCTCCTCACCTCCTCCTCCCCTCACGTCTTCCTTCCCCCCTCACCTCCTCCCTCCCTCACCTCTTCCTTCCCCCACCTCCCCTCCTTCCCCCTCACCTCTTCCTTCCCCTCCTCCTCCTCCCCCTCACCTCTTCCTTCCCCCTCACCTCCTCCTCCCCTCACCTCTTCCTTCACCCTCCACCTCCTCCCCTCACCTCCTCCTCCCCTCCTCTTCTTCCCCCTCCTCCTCCCCTCCCCCTCACCTCCTCCTCCCCTCACCTCCTCCTCCCACCTCCACCTCCTCCTCCCCCCCCTCACCTCCCTCCCCCCTCACCTCCTCCTCCCCTCACCTCTTGCTTACCCCTTCCTCCAACCATCCTTCCTTATCCTTCAATCCTCTTCCTTCATCCTTCCTCTCCATCCAACTGTTCTATTTTGTTTTACTCATTCAACCTCCATATTTCTTTTCTCATCCCCCCCTCCTCCACCCCTAGCCCCCTATCCCCCTCACCCCTACAACCCCCCATCCCCCCTCACCCCTAGCCCCCATCCCCTTACTCCTTATCCACCTTGCAACAATTTCCTGCACTTACCCCCTCCCCCACAGTCATCACCCCTCCTCTCCCCCCAGTCATCATCCCTTACACACACACACACACACACACACACACACACGTTCTTCTCTCTCTCTCTCTATCTCTCTCTCTCTCTCTCACGCACACAAACAGTATCGCTTCTCATGTCAGTTCTTTCGTTAACCATCTAATATATTTATCCCTCATATGTTCAGCCTTCGTTAACCTCCTCCTTCTTCCATCTGCCATTCGTTCAGCCTTCGTTAACCGCCCTCCACCCTTCGTTAACCGCCCTCCACCCTTCGTTAACCGCCCTCCACCCTTCGTTAACCGTCTACCATTCGTTGAGCCTCATTGAATCTAATCAAGTGATATCATACGTAAACAACCTCAGTCATCTCCAAACCCAATCTTGTGAGAGGCGTCTGTCTCCAGCTTCAGTCTCTCTCTCATACCCTTATCTCTCTCTCTCTCTCACTACCCTCTCTCTCATACCCTTATTTCTCTCTCTCACTTACACCCTTATCTCTCTCTCTCGCTTACACCCTTATCTCTCACACTACCCTCTCTCTCTCACACCCTTATCTCTCTCACTACCCTCGCTCTCTCACACCCTTATCTCTCTCACTCACACCATTATCTCTCTCACTACCCTCTGTCCTTCACACTCTTATCTCTCACTTACACCCCTATCTCTCACACAGCGTTTGTGTCTCTCACACAGCCCCTCATCTCTCAAGGCAGAATCCCTCACCATCTCTGAATAAGTCATAGCTATGGTAAAGTCTTGTATCTATACCTGTACCTGTACCTGTGATTGTACCTGTAATCATAAAGGAGTGATTCCCCCGAGTAGTTCCTCTCCATCACGATCTGTTCCTTCAGGTGTTGACTCAGAGCTCCCTAGTTTTTTACCATTGCCCCTCCCCTCTCTCTCTCTTCCTTCTTTCTCACTCTCCTTGCCCTCCCCTCCCTCTCTCTCCCTTTCCCCTTCCCTCTCCCTCCCTTCTCCCTCCCCTCCCCCTCTCTCTCCTCCCCTTTCCCCTCCCTCTCTCTCCCCCTCTCCCCCTCTCCCCTCCCTCTCTCTTCCCTCCCTCCTCTCCCTCCCTTCCCCTCCCTCCCTCCCTCCCTTTCCCCTCTCTTCCCTCCCCCCTCTCTCCCCCCTTCCCTCTTCCCTCTCTCTTCCTTCCCCCTTCCCCTCCTCCCTCCCTTTCCCCTTCCCCCTTTCCCTCCCCTCTCTCCCTCCCCCTTCTCCCTCTCTTCCTCCCCCCCTCCCCTTCCTCCCTCTCTCCTCCCTTCTCCCCTTCACCCCCCTTCTCTCTCCCTCTTCTCTCCCCTTTCCCTTCTCCCCTTTCCTCCCTCCCCCCCTTCTCCCCCTCCCCTCTCTCCCTCTCTCTTTCTCCATCTCCTCTCTTTCCTTCTCTCTTTCCCTCTTCCTTTCCTTCCTCCTCCTCTTCTTACCTACAATATATCCCCTTCACCTCCTCTTCCTCTGTAACCTCCTCCCTTTCCTCTTCTCCTTTTCCTCTCACCCTATCTATAAATATTTCCTCTCTGCTCATCCTTTCCTGTCTCTTATCAACCTCCTCTCCTTCATCATCTTCTTCTTCTCTTTATCTTCTAGCAAAAAAACCCACTAAGTCCTCTCTTCCTCCTTCCTATCTCTCCTCCGTCCTCCCCCTCCTCACACACACACACTTCCTCCCACAAGACTTCCCTCCCCTCCCCCTCCGGTCTCTCTTCACCCCCCTCCACCTTCACCCTTCAACTACCCTTCACACCATCAACCCCTTCTTCCTCTGCAACAACCTCACCTCCCCCCTCCCTCTCCCACCGCGATCCAGCTCGCCATTCATTCTTGCACACATGGGGATACAGATACAGTGTTTAGAAGAGCTGCCCCCACTGATGCCACACACTTCACTCAAATTCCCCTCCGCTTTTTCAAGACTCCTTTCCCTACATAGAGTCAACAGGCGTAAATCTTTCCCTCTTTCAAAATTAAAACACTTTACGTCACTTAGAAACACTTAAGAGGTTACTTTTCATTGATTGAGAGTAATGTAAGTAGTTAGTTAAGTGTCGGTAATGGAGAAAAGTGACATATAAGTGAACTAAATGGGTACTGAGAGTAGGCAGCTTATGTAAGGTTGACTAAGAAAGGTAGTTGGCAACATTGTTTTATCCCGCCTGCCATATGGTGGAGAGGTGGGTTAGGTCATACAAGGGGTGGGTTAAGATGAGACAAGGGGTGGGTTAAGATAAGGGGTGGGTTAAGATGAGACAAGGGGTGGAGTTAAGATGAGACACGAGGTGGGTTAAGATGAGACAAGATTTGGGTTAAGATGAGACAAGGGGTGGGTTAAGATGAGACAAGGGGTGGGTTAAGATGAGACAAGGGGTGGGTTAAGATGAGAACACGAGGTGGGTTAAGATGAGACAAGATTTGGGTTAAGATGAGACAAGGGGTGGGTTAAGATGAGACAAGGGTTAAGATGAGAACGAGGTGGGTTAAGATGAGACAGAGGTGGGTTAAGATGAGACAAGAGGTGGGTTAAGATGAGACAAGATTTGGGTTAAGATGAGACAAGGGGTGGATTAAAATGAGACAAGGAGTGGGTTAAGATGAGACAAGGGGTGGGTTAAGATGAGACAAGAGGTGGGTTAAGATGAGACAAGGGGTGGGTTAAGATGAGACACGAGGTGGGTTAAGATGAGACAAGAGGTGGGTTAAGATGAGACACGAGGTGGGTTAAGATGAGACAAGAGGTGGGTTAAGATGAGATAAGGGGTGGGTTAAGATGAGACAAGAGGTGGGTTAAGATGAGATAAGGGGTGGGTTAAATTCAGCCAGGGAACTTAAAATCAGACTTGTGAACTTAAAATCAGACTTGTGGACATATATTCAGACTTGACGAGCCATTAATTACACTTGAGTCTATTTTTTCCTGGTACGTAAAAAAAGGGCTTAACCACCTTTCAGAATCTTCTTTGACAAGTTGTTCAATGGACTACCAATTACAGGACCAATTTCCGTGTGCTTTTTTAGCCAATCAAATCATTAGTGAGTGTCTGGCTAGTTCTCTCTCTCTTTCTATCTATCTGTCTGTCTGTCTGTCTGTCTCTCAGTAAGTTAATTCTTCTGTACTGCTTTCTACCCGTCTTTCTGTCTGTTCCTACCTATCTCGTTCTCTCTGTTTGTATCTCGTTCCTCCTGTCTGTTTCTTTCTATCTTTGTTTTTTCTCTGTATGTCTGTCTGTTATCTGTCTCACTGTGTTTCATTTCCTCTCTGTCTGCCTCTTATTCGCCCTTTGTTTGTCAGTCTTTCTCTTCCTCTCTCTATGTCTGTTTTTCTCTCCCTCTCTCTGTGTCCGTTTTTCTCTCCCTCTGTCTGTCTCTCTCTCCCTCTCGCTGCATCTGTCTGTGTGTGAGTAAGTTCGTGACTCAACCATCATTCCGGCCGGTCTCGCGGCGTCTCCACCACACACACGCCTAGTTTATAGCTGCGTTAGTTAACTCTATGAACGCCTTTCTTGACTGACTGACTGAGAGATGATTTCCTCCTCTCGGGGGATACTATCTTCTTGTTATCCTCCTCCATTGATCATTATTAATTCTCCCAACTTCTCTTTTCTCCTTGGTTCTCCCGCTCACACCTAACCTAACCTTACTTCAAGCCTTCGTCACTGACCCAGCAGCTCAATATGTGTAAGGCGCCTCTGACGGTCTCTTACTCTTTGTTCCATAAAGCAAAACAATGTTAAAATTTCACCAAGACTCTGACGATATGAATTATTTTAGCTCCGCATTCTCCCATTCCTTAAGAAGATGAGGGTAAATGGCCTCAAAATTGCACCGAGACTCTACAGTAACTAGACACGTTCCCTCGTCTCCAATTACCGGTAAGAATGTGTCCTAAGAGATCCTGAGGCTTCCACCACATGACCACACACGAGGCAGACCTTACATACTGCATGAGGGCTTCACTTCCTTCCCTGCCATTGGTGGAGAGGTGGGCCAAGACCGTCCCTCATTGGTGGAGAATTGGACCAAGATCATCCCTCATTTGTGGAGAGTTGGGTCAACACCGTCCCTCATTGGTGGAGAGTTGACCAAGATCATCCCTCATTGGTGGAGAGTTGGGTCAACACCGTACCTCATTGGTGGAAAGGCGGACTAAGACATCTCTCATTGGTGGAGAGTTGGGTCAACACCGTACCTCATTGGTGGAAAGACGGACGAAGACATCTCTCATTGGTGGAGAGTTGGGTCAAGACCGTCTCTCATTGGTGGTAAGGTGGACCAAGACATCTCTGATTGGTGGAGTTAGGCCAAGACCGTCTTTCATTGGCGTAGAGGTGAACCGTATTTCATTAGTGTAGGGGCTCTACCTGTCCTACACCCGTCACTGTACGCACACACCTCAGCATTAACCACCCCTCAACATCCACTGCCCAGTACAAAAAAAATAATATTATTCTACACCACTTATGAAGAAAACGATAGACTTAAACCATCTCGTCCATGATGATATGAAAAGTGTATTCTTGCGTGATTTATATGACAGTAAAACAAGTATTAAGACAAAGAAACCAGGAAAATTACCCCCGCCATGAAAGAGAGTTAGTATAGTGACCCGGGGGATGACGCCAGCAGTGTGTGTGTGGAGACGAAGAACAAGATGGCGGCCGAGTTGGTTGTGTTTACGTCAAAGCTTCGCCAACTGGTCTGTCACCTTCTAAGGACACAGTAGCACCTCACCCCCCCACCCCCACCGCCTTAAGACTCCAAAACAATGTGTAATTGAGGCTCCTTTCCGGTTTAGAGGTATATGTGACACTAAGAAACGACTACACCATGTTCATCTACCAGACGTCCCTACCAGACTACTCAAAGAACCATTGACTGTCAGGACGATAAATTCAAGAATGACGATATTCTTCGCCAAATCATCAATTCTCCTTCCAGTCTCGCATTACAAGAGAGCGTAAAGTGAGGAAGCTAGTGACCTTGATATCGAAAATAAACAGATTGAGATATCAGTAAGTGTATGTAATTAAGTGTTATTTATACATTAAGTGTTGTATAAGAATGAATACAAATACAGTATATAGGCAGCCTTGTTTACACCCAACCTTTATCACTCTTATATCTGTCTAACCTATAATTGAAGCTTCCTAGTGAGTTCAAGTTTATAATGATGTTTGGTAATTATCCCAATGTTTACCTGAAGTTCCTTACAGTAAATCCATTGCTACGTGTTCGTTCCTCAATTGATCATTTAATCATAACAAATAACAGTTTATACATATATATATATATATACTTATCTGATTTGTTTAACCAATATAATAAAACCATAACTCGATACAACCAAGACGTGACAACATAGTGACGTAGTAACCAAATATTGCTAACAACCACAATCACAGACCATAGTACCACACACACACACACACACACACACACACACACACACACACACACACACACACACACACACACACACACACACACACACACACACACACACACCTCGTTACCAAACCTACCTTTATAAACAAGTTCTTCAGGTATGTACAATATAGGTTACAGGTGTAGTGATTGAGACCCCGTGACGTGAGTTGTGTCGGGAGCACGTATATGAAAATCTCCGTCAGTGTGTCAGTCAGTCAGTCAGTCAGTCAAATTAGTCATGACCAAACTTTGAAAACACTGGACACACACACACACACACACGTGTATACAGACAGAGAGACAGACACACATACAAACAGAGAGACAGACAGCTGGTGATGCTCGGGCAGTAAGCTAGGGTGGAGGTGGAGTGCGGACAAAGAGCCTCATGTTACTGAACTGTGAAAGAGAACAACTTTTACTTGGTCGAGTGAGCTAATATTACTTCTTTTATCGAGAAGAAGAAGGAGGAGGAAGAGAGGGAGGGGGAAGGGAGGGAGGAGGAGGAGAGGAGCAGAAAAAAAAGGAGAGAAGAAGAGAAACGAAGAAGAGGGAGGAGAAGGAAGAAAGGAGAGAGGGAGAGAAATGTTAATGGAATGACACAAGAGAGAAAAGGAGAAGAAAACGAAGAAGAAGAACAACAATAACAACAAGGGCTTCACATCTAATACACACCTCGATATGACGGACTTTCCTTTCCCATATACCCCGTTAAATAAGATCTTTCACTATACATAATAACCACAGAGGGAAGAAATCAATCGCCTCCCCCTCGGTCACTCAACTACCGTAGAAGATCATTACAACAATCAATTACTGACCTTTTGACCTTATGGGTGATTTTAACAGGAAATGAACCAGTTAATGTTATCGTAGATAATAATGATTTATTGACACCATACCTGACATAGTCTCATCATATTGGTTTTTGTTCATTCCCTTAAGGGCGTGAGGCTCCTGAAGGTAGTGTCTTTGAAGTAACTTCAAGACCAATTATTCCCGTGCCTTCACAGTACTACACACACAGTCAGGCCTTACCTTGCACTTGGCCAATCAGAGTGCTTTAATCTGTGGATGTCCTGACGAGTGACCAATGACGTGATGAGGAGAGACGAGAGGTGGTAGGGTGTTCATCACGTCTGAAATAATAATAATAATAATGATGATAATAATAATAATAATAATAATAATAATAATAATAATAATAATAATAAGGGTTCACCTGGTGTGGTAATATAGTCAGGTAGAGTCAAGGGAATGGCTCTGTCTACCTGGCGTGTGACCACAACAGGTGTAAGGAATAACAATCGGATATACAAGGTCAAAGGTCAAAAATATATAGAGATTTGTGGTTGTGGTGGTTGTAGTGGTTGGGTAGTAGTTATAGTGGTAGTCGTGTTGGGGGTGGTAGTGACAGTGGTAATCGTGGTTGTGGTGGAGAGGGGAGGATGATGATAATGGTAGGTTTAGTAGCAGCAGTGGTGGCGGTGGTAGTTGTGGTAGAGACAGGAGGGTAAGTAACAGCTGTAATAGTAGTGGTAGTAGTGGTGTCGCTAGTCATAGTTGGTGGTAGTAGTGGCATGATTAGTGTTGGTAGTAATGGTAGTGGTGGTAATGGTGGTAGTATCAGTGTAGTAGTTGTGGTAGAGGCAGGCAGTAGTAGTAGTGGTGGTGGTGGTGGTGGTGAAACGGGTGGGGGGTAGAGGGGACTGAGGAAGGGTAAGAGATGAAGGGTGAATGGGGGTTAGGGAGGGAGGGAGGGAGGGAAGGAGGGAGGGAGGGAAGGAGGGAAGGTTTGAGCATCCACGGGTTTTCTCCCACAGTGACTTTTGACCCTTCAGCCCAGACTTCCTGTACACTCCTTTGTCTCAGCACACACACACACACACACACTCGCCCTTGCAACCCTCCCTCCTTCTCTCCCTTCCTCCCTCCCTCACTCTGCCTTCTCACCGCCTCTCATCTCTCCTAGGCCCGCTCTCCCTCCTCCCAGATGATACTCTCTCTCTCTCTCTCTCTCTCTCTCTCTCTTTCTTCATCGCTTTACTGTCTTTTTCCAATACTTCCTCACACTCTCACTGAAGTTTTGTACGAGAGAGAGAGAGAGAGAGAGAGAGAGAGAGAGAGAGAGAGAGAGAGAGAGAATGTACGTGCGTATCTCATGTTGTCTTTTGCACGATCCACCATGACAGGATCAACATACACCCAGTGACTCAGTCGACACCACTGCCTTAACACTGCCTCACAGACTTCCTTGTGTCCTGCAGGAAAGACTATCCATGTCTGGGGGCGTTAAGGGGTGCTCGTGTCACTCGTAACGCTTCGACTGGGCCCCAAATTTTATAGTTGGGGCCTACAAGGACTGGGGCCCATTTGAGCAGTCACAGGAAGTTCCACTGTCACAAAATACAAGCAGTGACGTAATAATTATATGGTGTGGACTGAAGCAAGCAAGCAAGCAAGCAAGCACTGTATATATAGTAATCAGTGACGCAGCAAGCAGTGGGTCTGGTCTGAAACAAGCAAGGGCTAATGATCTGAGTTTCATGACATCTTGGACCATTTAGAAAGGTAATTAACAAAATGGCCATGGAGAGGAGAGAAATTGGGCCATAGAAGGCAGGTAAGGTGGCCGTGGACACTACTAATGACAATAGATAATCAATCAGTCGGTAAGTCAGTCAGTCGGTAAGTCAGTCAGTCAATTAGAAAACGGCATTCACAGGGCAAACTAATGTAAAATAAAATACATAAGAAAATAAATAGGGGATAAAAAGCAAAACAAATATGATTACCATTAACAAGTACACACACACACACACACACACACATACACACACACACACACACAGTACTCCTCTTGTGTACGGTGAGTCAGTCTATCCTCACTTAGTATAAACATGTCTGTGTTGTTTTAACTTCTTGAATGGTATTAAGAGCAAAGGGGGGGGGTGAGAGGGGGTGGAGTGAGGGGGAGAGGGGGGGTGGAGGGGAATAACTGCCGAACCGAGGGAGTGAGGGTAGGATAGAGTGAGAGATGGAGAATAGGAGAGAGAGAGAGAGAGAGATCCTCTGACACACACGCACACACACACGCACACACACACACACACACACACACACACACACACACCCACTATGGCAGGAATGTCACCCGGGAAGTCAAGATAATGTTTATGCATAATTAGCGAGGAACAGGCCGACAAAAAGAGCCGAATAATCAAGTGGTTTTATTATCGGGTTATCCGGACTGAATACAAAGTCGTACGGATGAAACAATTCCCCAACAAAACAAAAACAGACAAACTAACGTGAATTGATTATACCTCGCATTACTGAATAGGTAAACAACTGAAGGAGATAGATAATAATAATAATAATAATAATAATAAATAATAACAATAAATAACAACAACAATAACAACAACGTAAGACAAAACACCTGTAATTAACTCAGACACACCTGTAATTAACTCAGACACACCTGTTGGCTTTGTGTGACGCAGTAAAGATGAAAAATGAATGCAAAAAGATAGAGGGAATTCTTCTTACATCTTCAAGACGCAGCTAAGAACGATACATACTTGTTAAGATTATTATCATGAGGTAGTTAGAACTGTCTCTGTCTGGAACCCGTCCCAATGGCGTGGTGGTATTGTCGTGGTTGAGGTGGTGGAGGTTCTAGTGGTAGTATTGTGGGGTTGTGATAGTGAGGATATGGTGGTAGTAGGACTGGGGGGGGGTTGTGGTTGTGCAGGTTGTAGGTAGTAGGGGTTATGTTTAGGTAGGAATTGTGGTTGAGAAGGTTATGGTAGTAAGGTTGTGGTTGTGGGGTTGTAGTGGTAGGGTTATGGGGAGGAGAAAGAGGGAAGAGAGGGGTGGGTGATGGAGGAGGGAGAGGAGGGGAGGGGGGTCAGTGGATACCCTACTAATGCTCGACCGGAAGCTGTCTTGTGCCTGGTGGTTGACCTCTGACCCTGCCTCTCTCCCTCCTTCCTTCATCTTGCTTCTTTCTCTCTCCCTTTCTCTCGTCTTATTGTATCTATCCCGCCCTTCTTTCATCCTTCCATTGACTTATTTTTTCCCTTTCATTATCTTTTCTTCGTCATTCTTTTCTTGTTATTCCCCCTTTCTTCTCTCCCTTTCTCCCTCCCTGTTCTTGCTTCTTTCTCTCCCTTATTCCCTCATTTTATAATCTCTCCCTTTTTACCCTCCATCCTTCCCTCCCTCCCTCCCTCCTCTGATAACCCTTCTTCCCTCCCTCCCCTCTTCCACCCCTTTCTCCCTCCCTCGGTCTCCTTCCCACACCCTAGCCACTTCCCCTCCTTTCCCACAACCTTTTCCTCCCTCCCCCTCCCATTTCTCACTCTCCCTCCCTCAGGCCTTACCACTTCCTCTTCCTTTCTCTCACCTCCTCCCTCACCCAGGCTTGCTATATTGTTCACCTCTCTCTCTCTCTCTCTCTCTCTCTCTCTCTCTCTCTCTCTCTCTCTCTCTCTCTCTCTCTCTCTAATGTACATGGAAACACACGCAAATAATAAACTCACACTCACACACACACACAATACAACACGTCAGCAACACTTGTGTGGGAATAAAGCAACACAAAATGGTTTCCTGAAGAAACAACACATGATGGACCGGCAGGAAACACAGCACCATGATACTCTCTGTCCATCTGTCCATCCTGAGACCCCCACCCCACCCCCACCTATCCTCTCCATCCCCCCCCCCCCACCTCACCTGTTACCCCCCCTCTACTCACCCACGTCTTCCTCTCTCAGCAAACGCCCTCATACTATCTTGCACCGCCCACGCCCACTTCCTGCACGCCCACGCAAATCTCACGCCTGAATACCGGGTGTTGAGAGAGAGAGAGAGAGAGAGAGAGAGAGAGAGAGATTTGTTTACATAATGTTTTTCAAGTACACGCAACAAAGGTACGGTGGTATAATGGTTACATAACACTTCGCTGGCACTTATTAAGGACCTGGCTTCGAATCCCCAACAAAAGAGGTAGTGTTGAAGGAGGGGTGGAGGTGTTGACGGAGGGGTGGAGGTGTTGGGGGAGGAGGTGGAGGTGTTGGGGGAGGGGGTGGAGGTGATGGGGGGGTGGTAGTGATATTGAGCTAACAGACAGTGTATCCCTGATTGACCCATACACCCACCAGTAAGTCAATAACCTCTTTGGGTCATAAATATATCATGTAAGAGGGAAGCTTCACTCTCTCTCTGTGTCTCTCACTGTCTGTCTGTCTGTCTGCCTGTCTGCCTGTATGTCTGTCTGTCTGTCTGCCTGTATGTCTTTTTCTTCTTCTTCTGAACCTGCGCCAGTGTTGCTCGTGTTTGCTGGTCTTAAGTTAACTCCCACCCGATGCCGTCACAACATTCTCCAGCAGATAATTCTAAGAGTTCACCTCTCCTCCCCCCCCCTCAAAAAAAAAAACATTAAGTCTGACTAATTTCTCGTTTATGTTCTGTTTTTGTTTGTTTTTATTTTGTGTTTTTTATATTTTTTTGTTTTGCGTTTGTCTCGTTTTTATTAATTTTTTGTTTCTGTTTGTATTTTTTGTTTGTTTCTTTGTATTTTTGTTTTTTTTTGTGGATTCTTTAACTCTTAACCTGTGTCCTGCAGATTCGAACACCTGCCTGAGTTATGTCCTTTGAGCTGCAACTGACGGGGCCCATCCTATAGCCTATCTTTATATTAATATACCTGAGGTTCTGAGGCGCAGTATTAGTACAGCATCATTTAAAGACGTTCTCAATCAACTGACAGATATTAATATAATCTCAGGCACTAAATGGGAGGACAGAAGTGGTTTACCTTCGTCGTTTCTCCTCCACTGCTGCAGGAGTAGGGAGAGAAGAAGACTGGTGAAGAAGACGAAGACGAAGAAGAAGAAGAAGAAGAAGAAGAAGAAGAAGAAGAAGAAGAAGAAGAATTACTGATGTCAAGAAATATAATGAAAGAAGTAAAATATATACATCAAGAGAGGAGATAAATTTTTTACAGGGTAGAATCACACATTCCTACAACACTACGCATCTCATTAAACAACTCTGTATTAGGGTATGAATTTGAACCCTGTGTGTATATACTGAGCCCTGGAGGAACACTATATATACCTCCTGGTTACTGATCATTTGTACCACACTGAACAATCTCAACTCATGAACAAAAGTGTGGGATAAAACCAGGTACAAAAATATACAAGATAACTGAGAGAAAAAAATATATATACTTGTAATAATTATAATCAATATTTAATTTAACAATTTCTAATCTAACTGTAAATTAAATAAAGGTAATTAACTATATTACCAATTACTACAGATGCACAGGGACTTTTTGAACACCTTGTATAAATAACGTAACACGACAATAGCATGAAGACGACAATAATAACATAGAGATTAATTAGTGTGTGTCTGTCAGTCCAACTTACTATCAGAGGCAGAGGAAGAGAATAGCGGAAATAAATAGGTATAGAATAATTCGCCTGTATATAGGGTACTAATAGGGTACTAGGGAAGGTAGTTAGGGTAGAGTGGAGATAGTTAGAGATACGAGATGAGGAAATGGGGAGAGATAATAGGTGAAGCCCTTTAAAGAGGTTGTTGGCATAAGGGTTATTGGTGTTGTGAGGCGTTGGTGATACTGTTGGTTAGGTTATGTTAGGTTAGGTTAGGTTGTGATGTTACGAGATGATAGTGACATTGACTTGTGTTCTGATTAAGCAGTGATCCCTATAATCATCTGAGGGAGAGATAGTGTGTTGATGTTTGTGTGTTGATGTTTGTGTGTTGATGTTTGTGTGTTGATGTTTGTGTGTTGCTGTTTGTGTGTTGCTGTTTGTGTGTTGATGTTTGTGTGTTGATGTTTGTGTGTTGATGTTTGTGTGTTGATGTTTGTGTGTTGATGTTTGTGTGTTGATGTTTGTGTGTTGATGTTTGTGTGTTGATGTTTGTGTGTTGCTCTGCTGGGGATATGACATGGATTTGCATACATAAACACACACACACACACACACACACACACACACACACACACACACAGCACCTGTACACACACGTCGTAAATCTTGCGTTATTGAGGTCAGTCAAGCGTCTCCTTTGTACGTCTCGATACTTAACGCAGGATGATTCACACCCCAGACTGATTCCTCTTGACTGAACCCCCAGACTGAGCACCCCAGACTGATTACTCTTGACTGAACCCCCCAGACTGAATATTGTCGACTGAACACCCCAGACTGAATATTGTAGACTGAACACGTTAGACTGAACACCCCAGACTGAACACCCCGAGACGAGAACCTGTCAAACTAAGGTACAGTCTTAGTGTAATATTGACGCCATTTTGGATCATTTTGCCATTTAGTTTCAACAAATAAGATCAGATTACGTCTTTACATCTTCCATTTAAGAGGAAATTTTGAAGTAATATCCTTTAAAAAGTTGAGTCTTGGTTATTGGATCATATGTTGAGTGAGTTTCTTCTGGTTGTGATTAATTGACCCCCACACAGTTAACTATCGAGTGTGAGTGACCTAACACCTTCAAGCGTAACCTCCCTCAAGGCCGAGCTATAGACCAGAGTGTAAGGTATAGTCAATAGAGTCGTACACCTGAAGCGAGAGACTGACAGGATTGTTAGTAAAAATGAGAATAAACAAAGATGATGATTAAGTAAAGAGATAGAAGAAAAAAAAAAAGTAAGTAGGTCTGTAAGCGAGTAAATGGTTTAAGTAAATAAGTAAGTAAGTAAGTAAGTAAGTAAGTAAGAGGGAGACATCAGGTTGAGGAGCGTCGCGTGATGCCATCCTCTTACACCTCCCTCAGCACAACACTAACACAAGATCATCATGACAGCCGCCCTCTCTTTGCTCCACTCCCTTGTGAAATGTGTACATATAACACCATTATCGTGTTTGTGCTGTGACATGCAACAGACCACTACTTACAAACACACAAACACACACATACCGAGAACGTTTTTACCTTCACCTATAAATTACGTTTACAGTTTGAACCTTGAATACAGTAAGATATTAGTTTCCGTGTGCAATGGATACTCAACTCTCTGGGTGGTGATTGACAAGTTACACAGGTAAATATAGGAATTGAGGTGAATTAGGATGTAAAAGGTACCAAGATATACACCTGGGGTACATCACGCGATAGTTTGTTTGACGTTTGCACACACACACACACACACACACACACACACACACACAAGAGATTACATGAGTGATACAGTCAGAGCCGCTACTTGGAGGTGAGATACTGCCATTCTGATTAAGTTGAACCTCTCCTTCAAGATGTTGTTTGTGTCTGTCTGTAAGTCACTTAAATCGAGAGCAGCGCGTCTGTCTGTCTGTCTGTCTGTCTGTCTGTCTGTCTGTCTGTCTGTCTGTCTGTCTGTCTGTCTGTCTGTCTGAGGCTACTGAATTATTAGATCAAGACGGTGTTGATGCTGAAGACGAGGACAAAGATGGTAATGAAGATGGCATAGTAGTGGGTGGTGATGGTAGTGGGTGGTGGTGGTGGTGGGTGGTGGTGGTAGTGGGTGGTGGTGGGGTGGTGGTGGTGAGTGGTGGTGGTGGTGGTGGGTGGTGGTGGTGGTGGTGGTGGTGGTGGTGGTGGTGGTGGTGGTGGTGGTGGTGGTGGTGGGGTGGTGGTGGTGGTGGTGGTGGTGGTGGTGAGGTGGGTGGTGGTGGTGGTGGTGGTGGTGGTGGTGGTGGTGTGGTGGTGGGTGGTGGATGGTGGTGGTGGTGGTGGTGGTGGTGGTGGTGGGTGGTGGTGGTGGTGGTGGTGGTGGTGGTGGTGGTGGTGGTGGTGGTGGTGGTGGTGGTGGTGGTAGTGGTAGTGGGTGGTGGTGGTGGTGGGTGGTGATGGTGGTGGTGGTGGTGGTGGTGGTGGTGGTGGTGTGGTGGTGGTGGTGGTGGTGGAGTAATGGCAGGATTTGTTGGTGGAGAGTAAATAAAGGTGGAGCTGGAGAGGAGGAGGAGGAGGAGGAGGAGGAGGAGGAGGAGGAGGAGGAGGAGGAGGAGGAGGAGGAGGAGGAGGAGGAAGGTGGGAGTGAGGAGGAGGAGGTAGGCGGAGAGATGGATTGAGATGTTGAGGGTGGGGGGCAGGAGGTGGATGTGGGTGGAGAGGCTCTAGGTGGAGGTAATGGAAGGTGGGAAGGTGGATCAGTAGTAGGGATGTATAGGTGGTAAAGGTAGTGGATAATGAACGCCTCAGTCATATATAAATGGAGAAGAGACGAAGTGTAATGGTAGTGGTGTGGTAGTGGTATGGTGGTGTGGTAGTGGTGTGGTGGTGGTGGTGTGGTGGTAGTGGTGGTAGTAGTGTGGTAGTGGTATGGTAGTGGTGTGGTAGTGGTGGTAGTGGTGGTAGCAGTATGGTAAGTGGTGGTAGTGGTGTGGTGGCAGTGGTGGTGGTGGTGTGGTGTGGTGGTGGTAGTGGTGTGGTGTGGTGTGGTGGTGGTGTGTGGTGTGGTAGTGGTGGTGGTGGTGTGGTAGTGGTTGGTGGTGGTGGGGTGTGGTGGTGGTAGTGGTATGGTAGTGGTGGTGGTGGTGGTGGTGGTGGTGTGGCAGTGGTATGGTGGTGGTAGTGGTGTGGTAGCAGTCTGGTAGTGGTGGATGGGTGAATGATAGTCGATTGGATAGAAGGATAGATCTTACGAGGGGGGGGGGAAGGATTGACCTAGAGCCGTAGAAGCATCCCAGACCAACACCACACCCTCACACGTCATGACTGAGGCGACGAAACTTATCTACCTGTCTACTGATTTGATTATATCCTGATTTTCCTCCCTGTCTATTTGTCTGTCACTCTGTATCTCTGTATGCCCGTCTCTCTCTCTCTCGCACTCTTCTCACTCTTTCCCTCAAGAATAATCTCAGATACAAGAGACAAAGCCCCAGATAATCCCGGGCGTGAGAGTGGTGACCAGAGATCGCCGTATAGGGATAAACGAACCCACGGAGGAAGAGCAAGGGGAAGGAGGGAAGCCGACCTCAAAATGTAAACAAGATGGGCGTCACTAGCAGGAGCAGCACAGCACAGGACGCAGAAAAGAGGGTTGATAAAATACCACTTAGACCACACGGCTAACCATAAGCCTTCGAAACCTGACCACCGAGCCGATAAACCGCCCGCTAGAAATATATAAAAACCTTATCCTCGGCGGTAAACCAGGAGTAGCGCTCATGAAACGTCCCGGACCAAATGTTTTTCCAGCCAAGACAGGAAATTTTATCTCCTTTTGTCACCAGCGAAGGACTCTCGGAAGGACTGATTACTTGAGAGTCCTTCCTTACTTGGGGGTGAAGGAATAATTAAGGTCCTTATATGCTTTGAACGTAATTAGTAAAAAAAATAAAAGAGAGAGTGGATGGTGGAGGATGGGGTGAGAGTTGTGTTGTTCGCCAGGAGTGTTTGAGAGTGTTGGGAGGAAAGTGTTCGCTGGGCGTTGTTTGAAGTTTCAAGATGTTCTCTGAGATAATGATGTTGATATTGTACTGTCAAGTGAAACGGTACGAGAGAGAGAGAGAGAAAGGGGGGGGGACAGTACACAAACGGTATGGAGAGGCACACAATAGACAGACAGACAGAAGTTCACACCAAGCAGCAGACGTCGACCTTAAGATCAACCTTCTCCCTCGTTCTCCAAATTATTATGTTGCGTCACGAGGAACACTGCCTTCCCCCTCCCCTCCCCTCCCCTCCCCTTCCCTTCCCTTCTCCTCTGTTCTAAAGTGTTCTCTATATGTGTAAGGTGTTCTATAATGTTCTTTATATGTGTAAGATGTTCTCAAGTGTTCTCTGTATATGAGGGCGGTGTTTTAAAGTGTTCTCAAGTGTTCAATATATGTGTAAGGTGTTCTCAGGTGTTCTCAAGTGTTCCCTATATGTGAAAGGTATTCTCAGGTGTTCTCAAGTGTTCTCTATATGTAAGTGTTTGTGTGTGCGTGTGTCTGGTGTTCTCAAATGTTATAAATAAATGTCTACTGAAGTGTTCTTAAGTGTTCTAAGTAAATATCTTGGGTTCTCAAGTGTTCTTCACTCTCTCTGTAAGTGAACACCAGGGAGCAGCTGTGAGAGTTGGTGGGTGGACGTGGCTGGTCAATCTTTCTTGTTTATTTTCTCAGTTAAAATTAAATGAGTATGTGAGAGAGACAGACAGACAGAGAGAGAGAGAGAAAGAGAGAGAGAGAGAGAGAGAGAGAGAGAGGGGTAAAGCTTTCCTGTAGAGTGTTTACATTCTCCGTGTTTTTCGCTGTTTTTTTTTTATTATTTATTGGGCACTCCCCTACATCCTTGTGTAAGGTGAAGCGTAGAAGCGTTTACAGCGCCCAACAGGGAAGCATGCTAAGTTCATGCTTGCCTTTATGTCTCATAAGTTAAGGGCGTAGAAGCCTGAAGAGTCAAGGGCGTAGAAGCCTGAAGAGCCAATCGTTTATGTCATCAAGTTATTGGAAGCTCCAACAACTTTCCCTGAATGCGAATTCGCAACTTTCGACTTACACCAGGTACCTACTTTACTGCTAGGTGAACAGGGACTAATGGGGGCTAGGAAGTATGTCCAAACAACTTCCACCGGCCCGGGAATCGAACCCGTGACATCTTGCTTGCGAGGCAAGAGCGGTACCGCTTCTACCAGGTCTTTTCTCACTCATTTTTCTCAAATTGGCAGTGAGGGGAAAGTCACCTTGAGGTCACCCAAGGGTCATCCGGAGGTCACCCAGAGTTCAAGGTCAAATTCCTCCGTGATCTCGGCAGCTAAACTGAACACAGGACCACTATATGGCCATCAACATGAGAAGAGGGCCACTGACTAGAATAAAGGGCCATCAAATTAATCATAGTGTCAAGAAGAAGATCATAGGGTCACTAAGCTGATCACAGGGCCATTAAGCTGATCACATGGCCCTTAAGCTGATTACAGGACTAATAAGCTGATCACAGGGCCATTAAGCAGATCACACGGCCACTAAGCAGACCAGTGCCATTGAATCCAAAACAGGATCTCTATTGAGCCATTAAGTAGAACAAAGGGCCATTATTAGGCCATCAAGTAGATCACAAGACCACGAAATAGAACAGTGGCATTAATAGTGTTGGTGATAGTAGTGATGGTGGTGGGCCAGGGGGAGGTGGGCCAGGGGAATGAGGTGGGCAGGAGAATGAGGTAGGCCAGGAGTAGGAGGTGGGCCAGGGGTAGGAGGTGGGCAGGAGAATGAGATGGGCCAGGGGTAGGAGGTGGGCCAGGGGTAGGAGGTGGGCCAGAGGTAGGAGGTGGACCAGAGGTAGGAAGTGGGCCAGCATGACAATGTGGTGTGAGCCTCAGTGGCCCAACATGCAAGCGTGATGCACGACCATGATGCGCTCCACCGCACACACTCATCCCTGTCACTACTTCCCTTCTTCCTCCCACCTGGTCAAGCCCTCTCCTCTACCTGTCCGTTACCGTCACGCCCCGACCATCGTGACAGCGTGACGGCTTAGATGTGAGGCTATAAGGCTCACTAGGACATCCGGGGCTACAAGGGGCCGTAATATCGCGCTTCTCAGTGAAAAATGACAATCTGCTTAATCTTGGTTTCAGAGGCTCTTTGAATTCTGCGATGACGTTGGCGGCACCTCAGAGGATGGCGGAGGGTTAGACGGTGCGGCCACTAGCTAAAGAACCACCTGTACGTAATCATCACAAATAACACTAACCAATGGAATTCCGTTTTGCAGGTACCTCCGAGTTATGATTGGGTACTAGGATTAGTATTTCTCAGAGAGTGTCGGGCAGGAGGGACCCTTCTAGTAGGCCAGTGACCGCAGCGACTTGGGAACGCAGGTATTACGCACGCGACTTATTTACGGCGGCGGGCAAGACTTCATGGATGATGTTTATCGGGCGGTCAACAAAGAATTTAGCTTCAGGGACTTGTGAGAGACGCCCAGCTGCAGCGGTGACCGTGTGGCGAGGGACCTCCAGCTGGGGGTGTGGCTCTCCATGTCCCTGATGTTACTGTTCCTGGTGGTGGCTCCTCTAGTCACTGCTCCTGGGATAGTGGTGGCTCTTCCCCCTTATCTCTCTAACCTCACAACCTCACAAAAATCATCTAACTATTCATGCTTTAAGACCTTCACAACCTCCAAATCCCTCCAACCTTCAATTCATCCTTCACCCTCTAAATAACTCACTTCTTGGTATAATTCTGTCATTAGGATTCGTTTTAAAAGCAAGTGGTCATCTGAGGTCATTATCCAATCACATAACTTCTGTAGGGTCAACATTACAGGTTTCAGACTCTTCCAGATTTTTTCTTCTTTTTCAGATTTCAGATAAACCTGTGACTTTCACTTGTAACTTCAAGATTCTTCAGAGGCTGGGTGTGTGTGTGTGTGTGTGTGTGTGTGTGTGTGTGTGTGTGTGTGTGTGTGTGTGTGTGTGTGTGTGTGTGTGTGTGTGTGTGTTATTGATGGATGACTTGATGGAGGCTAACAAAAGCTGGGAGCTGATCAACTAAGGTGGATGTGAAGAGAGAGAGAGAGAGAGAGAGAGAGAGAGAGAGAGAGAGAGAGAGAGAGAGAGAGAGAGAGAGAGAGAGAGAGAGAGAGAGAGAGAGACCAACCCACTGTAAGAAAGACGCCCCTACAGTCTGACGTTCAGGCAACTTGAGCGTATATGCGTACTGCGTCCCGTCACACACTCGCCGACAGACGCGACCCACCCCGCTTCACTATTATACTGACTATTATCATCCATAGCGATACCTGCTGTAAATACTTGCCGTGGAGGAATGACCAAAGGCACGGCGGGTATCGTGGGAGGCGGGTGGTTGAAATGGTTGGCGTGGTGGTTATGGTTGAAGGCGTGGTGGTGGTTGAAGGCGTGGTGGTGGTGTGGTGGTTATGGTTGAAGGCGTGGTGGTTATGGTTGAAGGCGTGGTGGTTAGTGGTGGAAGGCGTGGTGGTTATGGTTGAAGGCGTGGTGGTGGCGGTGGCGTGGTGGTTGGTGGCTGAAGGCGTGGTGGCGGCGTGGTGGTTATGGCTGAAGGCGTGGTGGTTAGGTTGAAGGCGTGGTGGTGGCTGAAGGCGTGGTGGTTGGTGGCTGGCGTGGTGGTTATGGCTGAAGGCGTGGTGGTTATGGTTGAAGGCGTGGTGGTTATGGTTGAAGGCGTGGTGGTTATGGTTGAAGGCGTGGTGTTTATGGTATGAAAATAAAACACAGACCCACTGAAGCACACACACACACACACACACACACACACAGGTCACATAACATACACACACACACACACACACACACACACACACACACACACACATTCACTTAAACACACACACACACGTCACATAAACACGGTCGTGCTAGCATCTAACCCCTGATAAGACCCCAAAGGCCCCACATTCCCTCATGCCCTTACGAGAAAAAAACTTGATCTTTTTTGGGAATCAGTGTGTGTGTGTGTGTGTGTGTGTGTGTGTGTGTGTGTGTGTGTGTGTGTGTGTGTGTGTGTGTGTGTGTGTGTGTGTGTGTGTGTGTGTGTGTGTGTGTGTGTCAGTGGGTCTATTGGATATAGTTTTACATCCTTAATTAACACGGATCACCTGGAGATTACGCCCCCACCTCATTAAACACCCGCTGATGTTATACCTGGAGGGGTTAGCTTAAGGTGAAATAGACTGGGGAGGTTGATCATCAGGTGACCCATTATCTCTATTACGTTCTTTTAATTCCTCAGTTTCGCCAAAATTTTAACCTACAACTTTTAGAGAACCTTTTATCCTGGAGGCTCCCACGTCAGTTTTATAAGAGGTGTCCCTATAGGAGAAAAGGTCGGGGAAGGAAAAGGGGCAGTTTTACAACATGTGCGTTTTCGGGAGCACTTGGGTCAGGCTCACAGGGCGTTCCTCACCAAATATTGACTCATATATCACGGCCAGGCCTCCTTCCAACTAGGCCTACCAATATTTTCGCTTTTTTCCCCTAAGTTTTATTGCCTTTGGGTGACTACCTTTTGGCCCCAACGCCCCCCCCCCCCCTCTCCACCACCACCCACTTCACCCCCACACACACGACCACCACTAACCTACACACCCTCCCTACCACACCACTCTTATGAGAAATACGTAGAAATAAGTTGAGAGCAATTGTTGAACGTCTGTAGACTAGAACGCACCTTCTCCTCCTCCTCCAGAAGGGGCTTGAGTCTTGCTTCTCACCGTCTGCCCGACACGAGAAATTGAACTTTAACGAGTTACATGAGACAAGGGAAGACCCGAAAAAAATAAGCGTTTAGGCTCTCAGGCCCAGTGAGTTGTAAATACCGAGATTTTTTGCCAAAGTAAACGCGTCCGACGTACTGTAAAACCACCAGTTTCATATGTCAGTCCCCAGGTGAGTAGCTCAGGCAGTTTATACCCTTAATGTTAGGTTCTGTAAGGGTGAGTTTACCGTGGGAGTTGGAGCTTAGCATTGTCATCATCCAGGCCTATTGACCCAGCAGAACTAGGCCTTGTGTATACATGTAGGGAAGAAGGTACTATATTGTTTTTATGTACGTACGTGTGTGTGTGTGTGTGTGTGTGTGTGTGTGTGTGTGTGTGTGTGTGTGTGTAGGTTGTGATTCCAGCTAGAACAGGTGGTGGTTAAGGGACAGGTGGTATCAAGGTGAACCTCAAGTGACACCTGACATCAAAGTATTTTTAACATTAACTCACATTAAGCTGACATAAACAACTCAAGATATGACCTGACACCTTCAGTCATAACATTAATAAAGAAATAAAAATGAGGAATAAATTAACGTCTCCCTCAATCTTAACATTCACTTAACATTCACTTAACATTCAACGTCTTATACTGAATGTCATTTTACTTGTTGCTGGAGAATGTGTTTCTATATATGAAGGTCAGATCATTCTAACCTCTGGCACTGGGCTCTAAGAACATTCTCACCTCTCCACCTCACACACATACACACACACAAGAATTAACACACACCGAACGTTTTGTGTATAGTCGCTTACACACACAGTGACTCGATATTTACCCACGAATCACCTTAACCAATCCGATAACTGCATACTTACAAACTACCTCAAGTGCTTGTTAATACCCACTTTGTATACCCAATTCATCTACGCCATTGGTTAAATATACCCAACTTAAGACAATTTAATGCCAAGGATTATATTACATCAGTGAAAATATTTATACAGTGTGATAAAGAAAAAAAACGGAAGTTATTGATATGGGAGACTTATGTATTCCTGGTGTGTTTATGTATAATGTTTGTGTAGTTAGTGACATGATACTTGGAGAGTTAAGGATGATGGATGATAGTGGGGATGGATGACAGTGGGGGATGGATGATAGTGGGTGATGGATGATAGTGGGGGATGGATGATAGTGGGGGATGGATGATAGTGGGGATGGATGATAGTGGGGATGGATGATAGTGGGGATGGATGATAGTGGGGATGGATGATAGTGGGGGATGGATGATAGTGGGGATGGATGATAGTGGGATGGATGATGGATGATAGTGGGGATGGATGATAGTGGGGATGGATGATAGGGGGGATGGATGATAGGGGGATGACAGTTGGGGAGGGTTATACTGAGTGCAGCGTGGCATAAACTCCATCCCCAGAAAGAACACGAAAAAGAAAAAGGAGGAGGGGGAGGAGGAGGAGGAGGAGGAGGAGGAGGAGGAGGAGGGCGTAAGGTGTTAGATGAAGGTGTGTGTGGTGATGAGTCGTGAAGGAGACCTAGGGGTACTTGTAAGCCTGGACCTACGGCCTAGAAAACAGTGCGTTAATGTTCGAAATAAGGCAAACAGAGTATTGGGTTTTATATCTAGAAATGTAATTAATAAGAGTGCAGAGGTCTTATTGCAACTATATCTTGCGCTAGTCAGGCCGCACCTCCATTATGCGGTTCAGTTCTGGTGCCCTTATTATAGAATGGATATAAATTCACTAGAGTCGGTGCAGCGAAGAATGACGAAAATGATTCTTGGACTTAGAAACCTTCCATATCAAGATAGGTTAAAGAAACTTAACTTGCATTCCCTAGAAAGACGAAGAGTGCGGGGAGATATGATAGAAGTATTTAAGTGGGTGAAAGGAATCAATAAAGGGGATATAGATAAAGTTCTTATAATATCCGAGCAGGATAGGACTCGGAGCAACGGATTTAAGTTGGATAAATTTAGGTTTAGGAGGGAGATAGGAAGGAACTGGTTCACAAATAGGGTGGTTGACGAGTGGAACAAGCTTAGCAACTTTGTAGTAAGTGCTGGAACGCTGGAAAGGTTTAAAAGGAGGCTAGATAGATTCATGGATGATAGAGAGTGGTAGTAACTCTCGACAGGAGCTGCCATGCACAGGCCAACCGGCCTATTGCAGACTCCTTATTTTCTTATGTTCTTTTGTTCAATCTTAGAGAGAGAGAGAGAGAGAGAGAGAGAGAGAGAGAGAGAGAGAGAGAGAGAGAGAGAGAGAGAGAGAGAGAGAGAGAGAGAGAGAGAGAGAGAGAGAGAGACTATCAGATTGATTGACACAGATATAGAGAGATAGATAGTGGCAACAGTCAGCAGAGGAGCCGCCAGGTAATCAAGAAGCACACCTCACCTGAACCAGCACACACGTGGCCCCCTCGCAGGTGTGACTGGTAGGGCCCACGAGGCTCGGGGGTCAACACACGACACAGACAGAGAATACACAAGGTTCCTGTACACATTAATTTGGACTTCTTGGTGGTATTAAGAGAACGTTTTGTATCTAGTTAAGACAGTCTCAGTGTGGTTTGGATGCCACTTTTTGTTTTATAGAGTGTTAACATAGTTGAATTAGTAAGAGCTGCTGTTATGTCTTCATTGAGGTGGAAAAAGTCTAACGTATGAACCTTAGAGAATCCATTATTGCGTCGTAGCCTACTGGGGGTCAATTAGAGACATCCTCGGGTATTCACTCTCGGGGTATCTATCATACGGACTTTTTGATAATCCAGACATCGACTCGTTAGACACGTTGTCACAGCCTCAGTCAGTAGGACCTCATGTGGGAACCCTGGAGGACCTGAGCGCTGGCCGAGGAGAGTTGTGGGCCCTGGGAGACGGGGAGGGGGACATCGGTCTGCTCATGAATCTTGGTCCAGACCACAAACTTGAGAGAATGGTGCCGCCTACTGTGGGCCCCGCACCCTAGGGGCCCTCTCGCTGTCACCTGTCGCACGCCCACCCTCCCCAGACACTGGCCAGACCCTAACCTCAGACAGCCCTGAATTGGACAGGTGATGGGGGCGAGACAATCCGCTAGAGTAGCCAATGACTAGACTGATAGCTAGACGATCGTGTGGTCACCATCATACAGGGTAGACGAGACAGACACACGCTGGTTAGACCACACATGGGGCGGTGGTCAGGAAGGTCAACACTCTCTCTCTCCTCCACCCCGGTGAGATAAGCCCCCTACTCGGTAATATCTCTGGCAGGACACAAACACTTATCCCAAACAAAATTCGCATGAAGACTTGTACCTCCCGTGTGGCCATTAGTGACCTCCACCTACAAACAGGTTCCCGAGGATGGTAGCAGCAGCAGGAGGGAGGACACCAGGAGTCGGGATTTACAAAGCTTCTCAACGTTCATTTTAACCACTAACTGTTATTAACTGAACCTGCCCATTGACTATAAAAGCCTTAACGCAATTATTGATATCATCTGGGCGTTATAACTGTAGTCTATATCAAGTTTCTAAATTTACGAGGATTATTTAACTTAGGAACCTTTGAGGATCTGGTGCCAGGTCAGGTGTACGCGAGATGTCTGAAGGTGTGGCTCAGTATTACGTCTCTCTCGTTAACTTACAATTTAACTACACTCAGGTTGCTATACGATCACCACCTGCAATTAATTCATAAACCAGTTAATAGTAAATAAACCTCATGATGCAAATAACCTGAAGAGATTTGTTAGTAAACTATTGATCCGTATGTTAATAAAATTTAAGGAAAATAACGATAACCTGAAGATTAGACACCCCAGCTTATTTCACGTGAAAATTAACTACTCTCACGCTACCTGGGGGTTAGGTTAGGTTAGGTGCACGACAAAGGGAGTGAGAGGCTGATGAGACAGTCAGCCTGTGGACAGATAGCCTCAACACCACCTAATATACCTGATACTGGATGATGAGGACGACTCACCTTACCCAGGTGATAATTAGCAAACCTCTCTCTCTCTCTCTCTCTCTCTCTCTCTCTCTCTCTCTCTCTCTCTCTCTCTCTCTCTCTCTCTCTCCAAATGACACCAACATTACACTATGACTCTCCCTTTAACTCCGGACACTAGGTAATTCCAACTACTACATGGCCTCTGGTTAATATAGGTAGTTAAGTGCATGCAGAGAGGGAGGCCAGACAGGGATAGGGAGAGCCAGGCAGGGAGCGTGAGGGCCAGGCAGGGAGGGAGGCAGGAGAGGGAGGGCCAGGCAGGAGAGGAGGGCCAGGCAGGTGGAGGGAGGGCCAGGCAGGAGAGGAAGGGCCAGGCAGGGAGAGGGAGGGCCAGACAGGGAGAGGGAGGGCCAGGCAGGGAAAAGAAGGGCCAGGCAGGGAGAGGGAGGGCCAGGCAGGGAGAGACAGACCACAGTGTCCGGCTGCCATCTCAGGACCTGCCAACCACGCAGTTAGGAAGGGAAAAAAAAAACATCAGACACGAGTTAAAGAACCTGTTGGTATCCTGCCGGAGGCGCCGAGTGCAGGTGATACCGCGACGGCCACCACCAGCAGAAGCAGCAGCAGCGGGAGTAACAGCAGAAGCAACAGTGTTAGAGTGTGTAAAAAAAAATATATATTCAGATAGAAGTAAGAGCAACAGCAAAAGTAAACACACGAGACAAGGTTGTGATGGGTGGGACTGTCTAGGCCACTCCCACACCACCAACAGGAGAAATAA